>NC_053026.1:504457962-504643866 GCF_003073215.2 Triticum urartu | reverse complement strand
CTCAAAACCAACTGCTGGAATGCGAGATCTGCCAAAATCATTCATGCTGAGGTCGAGGTAGTGCAAGGAGGTGAGGTTGAAGAGCGCGGCATGACAGCCATAGCTGTAGAGGCCACGACCACTGAGATCGAGAACAGTGACATTGCCGCCACCGCCAGACATGCCATCATCACATTCGACGCCCTCCCAGAGGCAGCAGTCGGAACCAACTTGCCATGACTGCAGTGTGGTGGTGGAGTAGTCAAAGATGAAGGACCTTTTAGTTCAAGAAGTGCTGTAGCCTGGTTGGGATGACAGAAAGAAGTTGTAGTGTTACCATGACCATGGGTGTGGGAAGTGGACGCAGCTAGAGAGTAGAACTGGGTCAGTATGAAGAGGCCAAGTAGGCGAGTAGCACGAGCCATTGCTTCGTTTCGACCTCTGAACTGCAACTGACTCCCAAGAACAATATATCGCCATGTCTTTCACTAGCAAGGAGCTAATCATGCGTGTTTCATAAAACAAAGGAACCAGTGTGGACGCTCAAGACTTTGGAAATTCAAAGTCAGGTCTTCAGGTCCTGGTCAAGCGGGGCCATGAGTTTCAAAGCACAATCAATGTGCCAGATCTAAGAGAAAATTGGATATTTGCCACTTTCAATAAGTGGTTTATCAAAATTGCCACTTCGAAGATTGGCTTCGCAAAATTGCCACTCAGCCCGTTGAGTCCTTGATTACCGTGCCACTTTCATTCTTTTATTGATTTCCTTTGCTCTTTTTCATTTGCAAGAATCAGAAAAGACCAAACTACCCCTAAGGCTGTGTACACGCACAGAGTATTCTTATATTGTTTTTTCGCCGTCGGTAAGATCGCCTGGGGCGCCGCCCGATTGCCGTCACCGCTAGCGTCGCTCGACCGCTCGCTGCTCACTCCGCCCGACCATCATCGTTGTTCGTCCCGCCTGCTCGTATGGCATCGCGACTCAGCCAACCCGCTTGCTCGGCGCTGGCGCCGCCCGTCCCGGTCGCCGGGCCGCTTGCCTGGGATGAGGAGGAGGGAGGGCACGTCCCAGGAGGACGGGAGGAGGGTGAGGGAGATGGCACGTGACCGCGGAGGAGCTGCCGTCGGCCGGCAAGTTTTCCTCTAGACGACTGCCTCGAGCAAGGATGATCTGCAGAGAAACTCCACAGATTCAGTTTTCTAGAGTGAAAGAGTGTTGTTGAGTTTCATTGGTGTGTTAGATTATCATGATGCTCGGGTATCAGCTGTGATCATGCCACTTCTCTTACATCATCTGTTCATGTTTTGTCTCAGAAGTCAAATTTCTCATTCTTGTATCAGCTGCCAAATGTGTTGTTGGTTGTTGCTATGCTGCTATGCAAATTTCTCAAAGACTGTAGCTGCTATGCTCTCGTGTTGGTTCAGGGATGTTGCTCGACCTATGTGAACATTCACTCAAATGTGTTGCTGAAGAATATTCAAACTTTTTTTGGTTAATAATTTTGACTGAAAGTCACACACCAATGGATTCAGCTGATTACCCCCGAATGGAAAGTGAAGTCAGTGAGATGAGAGGACAATGACATAATACTGTCCAGAATCCATGCGGCCACTATGGTACCAGGTGATCCGCGACACGAGGAGATCGAAGACACGCTGCATTGAGGAGATCGTCGAAACGCTGCGTTTAAGCGATCGGCGGCATGGGGCGTCGAGGCAGTCAGCGGCACTAGCATCGACGAGATAAGGCGATTGGCGGCACACGAGGTCGAGGAGATCAGCGCTGCAGCACGCACAGTATTCTCAGCGGCTGGCGCGCTCTCGTCGGCTTCAATTGTCGATTGGATAATACTCCACACAGCCTTTTCTTTTACGTGCGTGTACACAGCCTTAGGGGTGGTTTGGTCTTTTCTAGTGCTTACAAATGGAAAAGAAAATGGAAAATCAGTAAAAGAAGGGAAGTGGCATGGTAATCAAGGGGGCAACGAGCTGAGTGGCATTTTTGCGAAGCCAATCTTCGAAGTGGCAATTTTGAGAAGCCACTTATTGAAAGTGGCAAATAGCCAATTTTCTCGAGATCTAAGGACATGCTACAGTTCAGTACACTGTTGATATACCAATAACTCAGTCATGGATACATTTTAATCATTGTGACAGATGGAAGTTGGAATTTGCAGGATTGGAAAAAAGCATGAAGCTGTCCACACAGATCTTTTTCTGTAGCTGTCCTTGTGGTTACAGGCAGCCACAACTGCCTGAAGAAGATGGTTCATTCTGCATTTGCCTCAAATCAGCACATCAGAGTGCCCACGTTCATTCAGCTCGACTTCACCAAAAGCAGAACAAAAGGTTGCAGGTGCAGTCCGAATGGGCATACAGCGGCAATCTCAACTTGTAAATTCAGTTTGACAGTTAATTCCACATATTTCCAGCTGTGTCGGGGTCCGTTGCCACGTATGTCTACGTCTCCGATGGCACGGCACGTGAACTGGTTGATTGGTATATATGATGCCAGCAGTTACTGAGAGACATACCAAACTGAACTTGGTGAAACCACATAGTGAGTGATGCATATAACATATAT
Organism: Triticum urartu; assembly: GCF_003073215.2. Lineage (NCBI taxonomy): Eukaryota > Viridiplantae > Streptophyta > Magnoliopsida > Poales > Poaceae > Triticum > Triticum urartu. The sequence goes on along the minus strand of NC_053026.1, from coordinate 504,641,303 downwards.
ACTTTGGGTGAGTAGCATGAGACATTGGTTCGGTTTGACCTGTGGACTGCAACCGACTCCCAAGAACAATGTATCGCCGTGTCTTTCACGAGCGAGGAGCTAATCATGCGTGTTTCAGAAAACATAGGAGCCAGTGTGGACGCTCAGGACTTTAAAAATTCACCAAGTCTCCCAAGTCCTGGTCAAGCTGGTCCATGAGCTTCAGAGGTCCAGCCATAATCTATACGGCACATCTGAGGCATACATGTCAGTACACTACTATGATGTTGATTAATTGATAATGGCATGGAAGTTCTTGTGAAGAATGTTTTTCTACGGAATATCTTTTTTCTCCGCTGTGTTGGGGTCTACCATGATCTGCCGGACAACATCCTGGTGTTCGTCGCCACGTATGTCTAAGTCTCCGATGGCACAGCGCGTGAACTAGTTGATTGGTATGATGCCAGCAGTTACTGACAGACACAGGGAACTGAACCTGGTGATACTACATGTTGAGACCAAGGTTTTGGTTACCAGTCGAAATTTCAAGATTTCCCATGGTTACCACGTATTTCCGTGCCCCTCGGTAAATCGTCATACCGAGCAAAAAATACCATTTTTAAATTTTTTTTGAATTTAAACACTCGATTTACAGTAAGGTATGTAGGGTCTAATTAATGCAATGAAAGTTGGTTATGGCATGTTGGTAGCAACCTAGTTCCTGTTTTAAGAGGTCTCTGGTTTGAATATTCGTTCATTTTCTTATTTGAATTCAAAATTTAACTATAAAATTCGCTCGAAATATTCTTGGTATTTGTCGGTATTTCTCGGTAACCGTGGTAACCACATTTATCAGTCCTCCTCGGTAAAATTACCTCATTCGGTAACCAAAACCTTGGTTGAGACTGATGTACACAACCTACAGTATATATATACTTTGTGCGAGTAGCATGAGGCATTGGTTCGTTTCGACCTGTGGACTGCAACTAACTCCCGAGAACAATGTATAGCCGTGTCTTTCACGAGCAAGGACCTGTGGACGCTCAAGACTTTGAAAATTCAAAGTCAAGCCACTGCCACCAAGTCTCCCAAGTCATGGTCAAGCTGGTCCATAATCAATGTAGCCAATCTGAGGCATCCAGGTAAGTACACTACTACACTGTTGATTAAGTGATAATGACATCGAAGTTCTTGCGAAGAATTCTGTTTCTACAGAATCTGTTTGGATATCTTTTTTTTTCAACATCAAATTGTTTGGTTTGTTCCATCGCAAAAATAAATAAATTGTTTGGCTTGTTCATCCTCTGGTCATTCTTCCTGATGAGGGTTGCTTACTTACTTTAAGTCCTATGAGAAGATTTTTGGGTGGCACTTCAATCCTGAGGTTCATTCAGCCTACAAGCAGTTTCATAATTATGTGAGTACCAATACGTCAGCCATGAATTCTTCCTAGTCTTTCATTTGTGGCAGCACAACCAAATTAAGTGTACGGTTTCTATTTCTTTGCTTGATGCTTCAGCTACTCTGTTTCTTTTCGTTATTACTTTTTCTTTGCTAGCCTTCAGTTTTCATGCTTGGAGCTGCAAGGCCAGTGTCGTGTCGACACTTTCTCCTAATATACAAAATAACACACGCTTTGGGGCGTGTACGAGAAATTTTGTGCCAACACAACCAATTTGATTGTTTACTAAGCATGTTAGTACTGACAGCCCATGTGATCTGGTGGTGTACTTTTTTGGTGAGTTTAGGAGTCAGAGAGTATTCTGACTCAATATGTACTACCAGTTGAGCTACTGGCATCACGGTGGGTGAGTCCATGACTCTCTTTTGGGGGAAATCAACGATCGTCTAACTAACTTGACTCCCAGTTGAGCTGCTGCCAAGTACAAGTAGATGGTATTTGAGGGTTCATAAGCAACTTAATTACGGTGTTATCTGACATGTGACACTGGCTTATAAAGTGTCTTGTAATCTTTACATTTGAATTTGAATGTTATCAATTCCACTCAAGATCTTTTATTTCTATTTTTATCTTGTCAGCTTTCTGCAAGTTCTGCTTTGCAGTACATGTTCAATTTGAATGCATCTCCTCGGTTGTTAATATTTTCTGCAGTGTTTTGCAGGGGGATGGTAACATTTGCTGAAGCGAAGTCTAGTTTCATTTGGATTACATCAAAGAAAGAAGCCGACAAAGAGGTGGTCGCTTAATATCATCAACAGCAGAACAGCACAGCAGGGCATGGGTTCAGAGGGAGAGAGCATGCAGTTCAGTTCTTGACAAATTGATGGAGCTGGTTCGCAGAAGACAACAGCATTAGCTACCACATACGCTTGTTGTCTGAATGACTGCAACAAGCTTAATTGTGCCGCGGAGTTCGTCTCAATAGAGTGTGCAATGCGGCTTACAATGGATACTCACATAACGAGTGGTTTTACTACGTAATTTTGTAACTGTTGTGAAGATATCCATCAAGCCAATATACAGGGAAATGCATCCAGAGCAAACAGCCAACATGTGTTGAGCCAGGAGCAATCACATACATGAAGAACAAAGTAATCACACGAGGCACAACACCGAGATCTGTTAACGAGGTTCACCGAACATCAGCTACATCCCTGGGGCATGATTATGAGCGCTCCTCCCTTTTGAGGGGAGAGGGCCCAAGCCCTGGTATAAGCCAGTGTTGCTCTCTGGTTGGGCCTAGTTGGTGGGCCAAGACACTCGTGTAGCAGGCCCATGACGCATGTGGATCGGAAACGCCGGTTAGCGGACCCGGTATTGTGTACCATTTTCGCACACTACCCCAACTCTGAACCTTGATGAGAAGCGTTTGTTTTCGTCCCCATTGTTGTTATAAGAGGTATGGACACACTGGTTTAATTGATTATAGTCTCTCAGATCTAGCAGTCTCAGGTCATTGGCATTAGTTGAGAATGAGGAAGGCAAAGATGGACAAAGCGGCGACAATGATAGTGGGGACGTCTCCATGGTCGTGGCCTTTGTTGGCCAAGACCATGAAAACTAGTGGCGATGTTAGGGTCAGGGCCAGCCCAGGGCCACCTTCGAGCATTGCAGCACTTTGCCAGATGCTACTTGATTGAAACCTAGTAAAAGCTTCAAATTTGACTTCCACCAGAATGATTCTTCCATTTTTCTAATTGGGGGACAAGTGGAATAATAAAAGTTTTCCACCCGCAAAAAAAAAGTTTCCAAATGAACTTTACCCTTGGCAACTTGCAAAGGTTTTTTATCCGAAAAGCTTTATTATGAGTGGTAACATCCAAAATTCAAGCTCTCATTGATTTTTTTGGCTTACAAACTTTGTCCCAGGCAGTTAGTGTAGATCCTTCCTCTTCCATTCCAAATTTCCTCCAAAGACGGTGTTTTAGTTAGCTGTTGATTTGATCTATCGCAGCAACCAGGAGTGCTAGAGATCACATGAAGAAGGTTGGTAATGAGGGACAAACTGATTTGATTCTTTCACACGAAAAGCAAAAGAAAAGGTCACGGCCATCTACTACCTGCCTAAACCAGAATCTCATCTTGTGAATTTAGTTTCATAATGTTGTTTTGCACGCACGACAGGTTAGTTGCTGTCAGCATCACTTATAACACCTCGTGTTACTGACTGCTTCGTAAGCACTACCTGCAGCAGCAACGGTTCAGAAGCAACAAAAATCCAAGTTATATGATTCAGAACTAAATGAATCCTGGACTTAGGCATCTACCACATATCAAAAGCACAACCATGGGTTTTATGATTTGTGTTACTCAGAGTTCATATTACAATCCTCCTCGAACAACGAAACAACATTGCCTGGACTAGAAAGGTGCCAGATGACATACAGTACGAGCATACTTAGCCATATAATCACTAGCATTGTTTTTGCTAGGACTGATATGAGTAATACAAATCTCCATAGTAGACATCATAGACTTGATCTCTCTAATCAATGAGCAATGTGTCCATCAACCAAGCTCATCCCTCATCGCCAAGTTAACTAACTCCAAACAATCAGATTCAATGATAATCGGGTGGAGCACCACTGAAGAGCTAAGGATATCCCTTCCATGCACAGTGATATTTCGTCTTCAAGTGCTGATGAGCAATGGTTCAAAAATCTTCCAGAGCAGAATATTAGTCGACCTCACTGATCTCTTAAGACCATACCGGACCCGGCCTAACGAGTATTACCGTCAAAAGAGCCATATATGTTTACTTTTACCAGCCACCCCGAGGGGGTGCGGGGGAGCCATTGGATCTTCGGTAAAATGGAGCCATCGGCCGGTTGACCCTCTCTTTGAGGCTTAAATGAACCTACATTCCTCTGGTTGGCTTGACTTGTCACAATTCTATCCTTGTTGGTTCTCAACACCTCCAAATCATGTTGTGGGAAGAGTTGAAGAACTATTTGTGAAGACTCAGAGTACCATTTGCGGAGGAGTTTGTTGCTACATCAACATTTTTTGTTTCAGGGCTGCACACTAAGATGGCAATTTCAAGACTTGGAGTTCATTATGTAGTGTCGAAGGGCATATCAATTTGTTTTTGTTCTTTTCCTCATTAGACATGGAGTTCCTTTGCCAAGTATGATGAAATTTTGAGAAATAACCAATGGCACTTGGAGAGAGTCATCCCATTGCCGGTAACGGTGAAGTGTGCGAATCTGGTTGGTGTAGCTGGGGAATACCTGCTCATAGAAGCATTTTACACCACATCTCCACAAGAGAAGCCAAAGTTTGGATACTTCTCGGTGGTTGTCAAGACGTTGCAGGTCGAGTTGTTTGTTGCGCTTAGCAGTGGCGGAGACAGGGGAGTGCCAGCCAGGGCCCTGGCCCCCCTAACATTTGTGATTTAGGCCTAATATATGACTAGTAGCAATGATTTTTTTTTGCTAAAATGGGTGTTTCTGATGGATTGGCCCACCTCAACAAGGTTGAACAATACTCGGCCCTCCTCATCCTATTTTTCTGGCTCCGCCACTGGCGCTTAACCCTTGAACTTCTGTAAGAAGTTGAAAATTTGGTCACTAACTCATCATAAGCTGTTACGTTGGATTATCTTCAGTTAGTTTCAGGTGAGATAACCAAAAGATTCTTCAATTGTATTTAACTACCAATGGTTGGTTTTCTGGACTTAACTATTCCTTTAGCTGCATCTTGAAATACTCCTAGGTCCTAACTATATTTGGTAAAAAGTTACAGTCTATAGTGGAATTGGTCAAAATCTTAGGTGGATCTACATTTGATTATTCACATGATCTCTACTGATGGATACTGAAATCTGCTCTGATCTGTTGTTTTGGAAGGCCTATACATGTACCTGAGCATGAATTTCTTAAGTATGATGATCTACTTAATAGTGTGTACATGCATAGATCATTTTGCTGTGTACTGGGCAAGCTGATATGAAACAGTAAAGAAAAGAGGTTGATGAACAGAATATACCTCGTTGTTTTCTAGCATTAGTGTATTACACTCTATTACATCTTGTTGTTTTGTTCACTGGTACTCAGTCTGATATACAGTACTGCTTTTTCCACATCTTTCCGGGTAAATTCTAGCTTGTTCTGGGATTAATTCATGCAACATTTGTTTGGATAGACTAGTATAGTAGTATTACCGAAAAAGGCTTTCCCCCGCTTTGTATTCCAAAGCAACGAACACCATACACATAGCATTGCTGGGGCGAGCAGCACATCAAGCCCAAAAGAAAAAGAAGAAACAAATGCCAACAACGGCAGCTCGACAAAGCATGGATGAACCGCCACCGCTGCGCCCTCCGGAGACAAACCACCACCGCCCGAGGCTCCGATTTGCCGCGTACCAAGCGGCACCTTCAAGAAGGAATGCGACACCGACGATGCTGTTGTCCGGACGAGTCCTAGGGTTTCCCCCGGTACGCGGAGGGAAGTGGGGGATGGCTACCACTGACACCCTCCAAGAAGGAGTGGTGGCACCCGTCGGTGTCACCACATCGGAGCCGGCCGAACCGGCAAGGATTTCTCCCACACTCCAACCCCACCGCCCAACCGGAGCCGACCAGCCAAACCACCGCCCAACACCATGCGCCATCACGGTTGCGCCGCCACCCAAGCTGTCTCACTATGAGCACGAACACGAGGCCAAGAAGACTGGAGAGAGGAGCCAAGCGACAGGAGCAGCATCACCAAGGCCGAGCGGGAGGTAACCGGCCACCTCCTCCGCCATCGTGCGAAAGGCCCGCGCCTCCGGCACAGTCGCGGTTGCCGTCCGAACACGGCAGCGGGGCAAAGCAGGCCAACCCTGGCCCGGCCAGGCTCGCAACGGGCCTGCTAAGCCCCGCCGGCCATGCTGCAGCAGGCTGGCGCCGGCGCCGCCAGCACCCCGCCGCTCAACGTTGTTCCCCCGCCTCCCGGAAGTCACGCCACGGATCAGCCCCGCCGCCGGCCCGCCCAGGCCCAGATCTGGGCCGAGCGCCGCCACCAGGACCCGCCGCTGCGCCACCCCGCCGCCAACGATGCTGCCGCCATCCAGCCGCCCGCCCGCGCCGCGCCAGGGAACCCCGCCGCCACCCGGTCCGTTGCCGCCTAGGAGCACCCCCCGGTGCAGCTCCGCCCCGCGCCGTAGAGCCACCGGGAGGGGAAGGTCAGGGGGCCGCCACAACCAGCGACCCCGGGGCCAGGGCGGCCGCGGGCGCCAGCGACGGCGGCAGGAGGAAGGAGAGAGGTGGGGACTGGAGGAGGGAGGCGGCGATGTGCGGCCGGTCGCCCCCGCGGGCGATGCGGTCGCGAGAGCTCGATGATGCAAGGTTGTTTTAACCGTATAGTAGTATTTGGAAGGCCAAGGGCTTGTGCTGGAGACTTTATTCAAGTTCCTTTGACATTAATTAACTGCTTGCACACCAATATCCTTATATACAATTTTTTTTTACCTTTTCGCTATTTGACTAAGAACTTGATTTCAACGATAAAGTATGATAAGTTACAGTAACAAGTGTATAAGTTACAGTCTAATTTCACAAGTGACTGTTTGGCAATCAATAGCATTATATTTACACTAACCTGTTTGTCCTTGCTAGATTTCCTTTCTATGCAGGCGTAGGATAGTACTTGCAACGACCGAAGAAGATGAGTAGCCTGACTTGGCGGCCAACGGATACTCATTGTCTCTCTACTCCTGGCCCAGTAGCTGCGTCCTCTCACCGTCGTCGATAGGTCTCAACTTTCTATATCTGTGGGTAAGTTTACCCTAGGACAACTTTAATTGTTGTCCTGCTTTACACTCTGTATTATCCTCTAGTAAATCGTTTCATCTATATATCTAACCAAAGGTTTAGTGGATCGGATCACTTAATCCACATATGTAATCGAAGGTTAAGTGGGATCAATAATATTGTTTTCATACCATGCTCCTGCACAGTTAGGCATACAGTGTTGCTCAGTCTTGCTGCTCAGTTTGCATACCATGCTCTAAAGTGTAATGTTTCCATTTGAATCCCGTTTGTTCCCACATAATTTATGCTAATTTTGGTGGGATGCCCACTTTTCTAACACCAAACCTTATTGGGACAAGGTGGATTGTGGTGGGACTCCCACTTGCAGCCGCCCAGCCCATTGGAGTCCAGCAAGTTAGCTACTTGAAAGAATGCCCACTTACAAGAAAAAAACCATGTTTTCATATCAGGATGTTAGATTTAAGTAGAAACAATCAAGATATGCAATTGTACAAATATCAAAGGCACGTATGATGAGGAAGCATCACAGTAGTGTGCTTCAAATACTGCAGTGTTAAAATCTTTTCTCTTGTTTGCAAAGAAGATTTGTGAGAGATTACCGCAAAAATACATTGTTAGACAATCTATTAAAGATAAAGAAAGTAACAGGAGATTACCGCAACAATACATTGTTAGACAGTCTATTAAAGATAAAGAAAATAACAGCACAGCTAGCAACTTCATTTGGGGATAGCCTACAAGATAACAAGGAACCTTAAGAAACGTAATACAGTGAGTGATACTTTCTTTACTTTAAATCATCTCCCTACAAGAGTTCCTTTAAGGTGACATTTCTAACCCAAACAATGTCGAAACCGGATTCTGTCTCTAGAAATCCTAATGTGCACATACAATATTTTTTTAAGGTGGATGTATGCCATCCAGACCACATCAATTGCTTACATTCACTAGTAGGCTAGCTACTTGGTGCTCTTGTGCTTCTTCTAGGCAAAGAAGCAACTGGAAAAACAAACAGAAGTAAGGTAAATTAGGTAGCCCTTGACATTGGTGATGCAACACTTCAAGTAGACTCTAGGATGCGAAAAGCAACTGCTATGTTCCGGTGCATTCTTTCCAATGAACAACTATGTAACAAACCATTTGAGACATGAACATGAACTTGCAAATTAGCCGATCTGCAAGCAGCTGAGTTTGAAGCCTGCGGCCCTCCATGTCTGCACCGACAAGCATTAATTTGAGACACATATGTCAGTATGGTACCAACAGTAGACATGTCAATCGTTTGTACTTATGATCAACTCACGGGGACGAAGGATGCAAGACTATAATATATATATTTTTTGAACTGGATGGAAAATTGTAATAAATACTACCTTCGTGTTTGGACGAAGGATTCAAGACAATAATAAATACTACCTTCGTCCAAAAAATAAATTAAATTTTAGTATTGTCCTGAGTCAGAGAGGGTGCTTGGATACGTTTTAGTCACATGACTAAAAGTAGTGGGACTAAAACTTGATAGCCTCACCTATGCTTGGATCCAAATACTAAAGAGACTAAAATCAAGTTATTGAGCATTTATTATCCTCCAAACCCTCCAATCCAGAACTCGCATGTGTTAAAGAAGAGGCATTAAATGAGGAGAGAGAGGGCTAATACATATTTTAGTAGGTTTCCTATGACTAAAATTTTTTAGCCTCAAGACTAGTCCTAGCCTCTCTTTAGTCAGGGGTGCTTGGAACTTTAGCCTCTAAAAAAGACTATTTTTAGTTAGACTTCTTAAGTTCACTGAAGTTTTCAAAAATTTATCAATATTGAGGATGCAAATTATGGCTTGGAACTAATAGGCATGCCCTCATATCAAACATAGATCTAGTGGAAAGGTAGTTCAAACATAGCAGATCGGGCAGATCTACCGTAGGCAGAAATCCGAAGCCAATATGAGTAGAAAAAGATTATACATTTGAAACAAGTACTAGCAGCCAAGCCAACCAACCTGACGCAAACACGACACCGGACTGTAGCGGTTAATTAATCCAAGCCGCCGGCCATCACGTTCTGTCACTAACAGCTAGCGAATGGTTTCATAATGCTAAGTTTAACCACCTTAACTCTAGTCAGCTCTATCGTAAGCTACATGCCAACCTAACTCTGACCTACTCTATCGCTTTATCGTCTACCATCCAGCCTATGTACAGTCAAAAACTACCAGTTTGTGTTAAAATTTTAAGTCGTATTCTTCATGCTAAGACAATTTGCTCTGTCGCCCTCCCCCCGCCCCCTCCTCTCATCTCTGCGGTAGTTGGGTATTGCTCATTTTGATTTAAAAAGTGAAGGGGTATACAAAGAAAGAAATGGTGGAAGGTACCTCGAAATGGTAGGATAACATGCACTGCAATGAAAATTGGTGGGATATCTGAAACACTATCTAGTCCGGAACAGAAGTAGTATATACAAGGGCAGGAGCTTTTAAAAGTTTTGGATGTTCAATTGGACAAGTGCCACTGCCAACTACTATATGTAACGGATGCTTTGATTGGGATACAAAGTCTTCCTCCACGGTTGAATAATTATTCGGGAAAATTTGATATTGGTGGATAGTAGCATCTCGGTAGCTGATGCTGTCAGATTTATATAATTGATGTGCAATGTGATCACATGGCAGGGGATCAAATGTCAAATTGTAGCAAGGGTTCCGCTACAGCACTCAATTACTGACCATATAGATCAAATGCCAATTGAGAGGTGGGTGTAAACTTTGAGGTCAAGTCTTCAAACTGAAAGAAAATTCAGGTTGGCCATAGTGAGAATAAGGCTGGTCATAATGGAAGTATCATATTATGTCACATCTAGATGAGCACTAGAGACACCCTATTATTAACACCACATAATTATTTATATATTAATGTTCCCTATGTGGAGTTTGTGCTTGGGACGTCATATTTTAAATTTGAACTAAAACCACGACACTTATTTTGGATCCGATGGAGTAGGTGTTTATAGTAGTGGTATCATAGAGTTAATTAATTTCGTAAAAACTTTGTTAATAACATGGATTGTTCATTTTTTTATAATGGGAATATATTAATATCAAGCGGATATCAATTATACCCGACCTCTGCAACGACATAATGTCAAGAGCTAGTCGAGACATCAAGGATGCACACAACCAAAACAAAAAAGGAAAGGAAAACGCCAAACAGATCAGCGAAGTAGGAGGAACTACCACCACCAGAGACCACACAAGGACTGTAAAAGAGGTTCTTCAAGAACAACGCCTCCAAGAAGGAAACCGTGCACCAACACAGTCGTCGCCTGATCACAGATCATGGGTTTTCACTTTGAAAAAAGTCTGACTGAACTTCAAGCAATGCCTTCAACAAGGAGACAAATAGAGATCCGCCATTGCTAGGTACAACCAGTGAAGGTCGGACCAAGGGTTTTCACCCCGGAAGTCGAGACTTTGTGCCCAAAGAGCACCACCAATAAGAAGTCCACATGTGTTGTCGCGCCTGCTAGCCGGTACTCCTGCAAAACGCCGATCATCTGGTCCACAATATTCACCACAACCAAACTCGCCTCCGTGGTCACTTGAAATCTCAAGTCTTCAAACCGAAAGAAATTCAGGTTGGCCATAGTGAGAATAAGGCTGGTCATAATGGAAGTATCATACTATGTCACATCTAGATAAGCACTAGAGACACCCTATTATTAACACCACATAATTATTTATATATTAATGTTCCCTATGTGGAGTTTGTGCTTGGGACGTCATATTTTAAATTTGAACTAAAACCACGACACTTATTTTGGATCGGATGGAGTAGGTGTTTATAATAGTGGTATCATAGAGTTAATTAATTTCATAAAAACTTAGTTAATAACATGGATTGTTGATTTTTTTTATAATGGGAATATATTAATATCAAGCGGATATCAATTATACCCGGCCTCTGCAACGACATAATGTCAAGAGCTAGTCGAGACATCAAGGATGCACACAACCAAAACAAAAAAGAAAAGGAAAACGCCAAACAGATCAGCGAAGTAGGAGGAACTACCACCACCAGAGACCACACAAGGACTGCAAAAGAGGTTCTTCAAGAAATCGAGATCCACTCATGGTGTCGACAAATTGGAGTATGCCATGTAATGTCCCCTCTGAGCCTGTTGTTGGGGACGATCACTCTTGACGCCCGACGGTCCATGTGTTGCGGCAGCTGATTGCCGGCAACTCCACGGACACCTCTGGCGCCGACGAACTCACTCCGGTCGCAATTCTGTGTTGCGTGGACCAGACGTACGTCCACGAGTGGCTCATCACCCGGCGGTCCATGTGCTGCGACGGCAGATTAACGACTGACACCACGGACTCCACAGAACCCATGAACTCGGTCCGGTCGCAACATGGCGTCGCGTGGACCAGACCCGCGTCCACGAGCAGCTGCCGGTGCTCTGATGATCTGACCGCCACCATGTTGTGTCGTCGGCCTCACGATCCGGCCACCGCCGTCCTGTGTCGTTGTCCTCATGATCTGGCCTTCCGATTTCGCAGGTCGCCGGCCTTCACTACCGAAATCGCACCCTATGCCGACGGCCAGGGCCGTCGGCATATCCCTGAATGGCCGTCGGGACAGGCCTATGCCGACGGCATAGGGCCGTCGGCAACATATCCGTCGGCGTAGCCAGGAATGCCATCGGCATAGAAAGGCCGTCGGCATAGGCCCTATCCCGACGGTGTCCGTACATCTACGCCGACGGCCCCTGCCGTCGGCAACGTTATCGCCTAACGGCGGCCGCCGTCAAGTGCTGACCAAAGCTTGCTCGCCACGTGGCAGGTCTGTGCCGACGGCCTGGCCGTCGGCATAGCTGTCGGCTTAGGTTGAATCTATGCCGACGGCTAGACCGTCGGCATAGACCTGCCACGTGGCAGCCACTTGGAGCTCCTGGAGCAGGCCTGTGCCGACGGCTAAAGTTTGAAACTATGCCGACGGCTAAGCCGTCGGCATAGACCTGCCACGTGGCAGCCACTGGGAGCTCACGGCAGCTCTATGCCGACGGCCTTGCCGTCGGCATAGTTTCTGTCTGTTTTTTTTTCTTTTTTCTGTTTTGTTTCAGCTCAATTCATTTGAATATATACAGCACACAACAAATATATGCATCACATAACAGCTGGCCCAGCAGCATCACAGAACAAATTCATCATCACACATCATAAGAAGCATCGCAAAGCATAAACATATAAGTATCATCACCACCAAGCATAAGAATCTCACAAACAACAATAAGAAACATCACAAGCATATAAGTATCATCACCACCAAGACCGCCACAATGTGACCCAAAGGCTTAAGCGCCAGGACGTCGAGCACCACGGAGGTCGTCACCGCCAAGACCGCCGAAGCCCAGGTCGTCACTGCTACCTGCAGCGCTACCGCCAAGACCGCCTCCTCCTCCGCCTCCGCCTCCGTGGATCGGAGTGGTCGGGCTCCGTGTCTCCGGAGTGCTGCGAAGACCACCGCCAACGGTAGATCCACCTGTTCCCTGGATGTTGAAAAGACATATGCACGGGATATATGACTGTGTTGAAAGGCATGACATGCTTTGGGTGAATAGATTGGGGATGAACTAACCGGCGAGGGGCCAGCGTTCTGTGCCACAAACTCCTCAAAGCTCATCAGCACTGGTTGTGCTGGAGGGCATTGTGCTGGAGGGAACTGAGTACACCTGCCGGTCGCCATATCCTGAAAAGCCTGCTGCATCTGGCTATCCCTCTGCACTTGGTGTTCATAAAGCCTCTGATGCCACGCCATGGTCTCCTGGCGTGTGTACTCCATGTAGGCCTACGGTATGACATGATGGAACTCATAAAACTACTAAATGCGGAAAATGAAGTGAGAAATGAAGATAAGAGGGAAAATACTTACAGATTGTTGCTCCTGAAAGAGGTACTGTGTACTAGTCACTGGCTGGCTCGTGCGCTGGCTCAGACTCGGGTCGATCCGACGAAGCTGTGTGTAGGAGATACTAGGAGTGATCACAGCATCGAGAACCGCCTCCCGACCGTGCTCCTTGGGCCCCATCCTCACCACCGCCATGTCGTCCAGAGGCGCCGCAATGGGGTCAGGTGTGTCAGGATGTAACTCCAGTTACGCTTCGGAGTAGGCCTTCTTCCTCTCTGCGGTCTTCTTGCCGTAGTACTTGGGCTCGCCAGGCTTGGGGTCCTTCCGCGTATGGGCGATCTCCCACGCCTGCATGTGTGAGAGCGGCCGCTTCAGTTTCTCCTCCTGCACCACCAAACAGAGGTTAGTCATACATAAGAAAGTGATGGTAAATAGAACAAGAAGAATGTTTAATGGAGTTAGTCATACATTAACTGCCTTGTGGAGATAGTGGTTTCGGTTTCCCTGAGCATGTACTCCCTCCGTCCCTCGGTTAGCCTTATTTTTGGTTCTCATAGCCGCCCAGGCTCCAGCCTCATCACACCAAAGATCCACCAATGCCGCCCAGGACTCGTCTTTTCCATAACACCAATTTGGACACACCTACATAATAAAAGCATAATGGCATGTAGGTGTGTCCAAATTGGTGTTATGGAAGCATAAATCATAAAGCATAATGTACCACAAGGTAATGAAAGCATAATGAAAGCATAATATATGAAAGCATAATGAAAAATCTTTTATACTTACCGCCAAGAACTCGGGCCTCTCCAAGGTAATGCCCATCCTTCGCGCGTCTTCCTTGGTCATCTTCACACCAAGATAGTCGTGGTAGTATGTGGAGATGGCCACATAGCGCACCTCGTACTGCATCTGGCGGGCCTTCTTCTTGCATTGGCGCAGCACGATCTGGTCCGCTCTAGCCCTGTGCTCTGGAAGAACTCGATAGAATTTCTACAATCATGCATGAAACAAGAACGGGAGAAGCCATGAGTTAAATCATTCATGAAACTAGAATGGACTTGTGCTTCTGAAGAGAACTCACCCAAAAAGTAGTGATCACGGCCTTGGCATGGGTCTCATGGTCCGCGTGGCGGGCCGCTTCCCAGTGGTCCCAGCTCGTGGCCAAAACCCGACGGTCCGGCTGCCTGACTGGATCAGGACAGTACAACCCCGGCCAATATAACTTCAGCAAGACGGTGATGAGGCCGTTGGGAATACGGACCCCTTTAGAATATATCCAGTTGCTGCAAAAGAATGAACTATTAGCATGTGACAAGAAAAATAAATAACAACCAGAATAAGCCGGTGACAAGCAAAATAATGAACCACTTACTCTTTCCCGTGGGCTCAATGAGCCACTTCTGCTCCTCAGTAGCAGAACCTTTTGGTAGCTTTGCGTTGCCACGCAGCCCTTTGTCAACCCCCTTCCCGTCACCACCATCATCCCCGCCACCACTCTCCTCCTCGCCTGCCTCCCCCTCCCCAACCTCCTCCCCAACCTCCTCCTCCTCCTCGCCTGCCTCCTCCTCCACCTCCTCCTCCTCCTCCTCCCCAGAGTGTACCTCACTAGAGGAGGGTACCTCACTAGAGGAGGGCCTCGAAGACAACACCCCTAAGTCGGTGAGGGTGCACTCCTTCTGGCCGCGACCCCCTGTAGTGGCTCTCCCCCCAGCACCTCGTCCTCTAGAGGCTCTCCCCCCGCCCCCTCCTCCTCTAGGGGCACCTCTCCCTCGACCTCCCTGTGAGGAGTCATCGTCAAGTAGCCGAGGGGGAGGATTACGTGCTCGACCACTCCGACTAGGCAGGCTGACGACCTTGCGTAGGAAACCCACGCCGTCGGCCTTCCCCTTGCCCATGTTCCACGAACCTGCATTGAAAAGAGAAAAAGCAATTAGTAAATTAATGAAATGAAGGAAAAGGCATGATAATAAACACATTAATAAAAATGCATAAAAAGGCATATTCCTAAACTATAGAAAAAAATACTCGAAACGTACATCTGCTAGAACCCATATGAATCATCACTGTTGTAACCTATTTCTCGGTCCGTCTCATCATCACTATCAATCATATCATCTTCGTTGTCCGACGGAGGTGGAGGCTCTTCCTCGTCGTCAGCGTCTTTGTTTAACTTTTCTAGCATAAGTATGTCATTTTCATTGACAATGGTCTCACCATCATTCCGTGCATCGTCGACATTTGGGTCCACATCATCATCACCCAATGGTCTAGCGTCATCGTTTCTAACCACATCATCATCATCATCATCAGGTTGCTCTTGATAGAACACTCCCTCGTATGTCATGGGGTTAATGTTGTAGTAATCGTCTTCATTCGGGTCTGGTAGCTTACCATGTGGCGACACCTTGAACACAACTTCCCAACCCTTTAGATACACTTTCTGGCATGGGTAAGGCAGATAATATACTTGTGTAGCTTGGGTAGCCGCAATGAAGAGATCGGCTCCGGCATAGACGGTTGATGGTTTAACTTCGACCAAACCAATGGAAGGCGTATGTTTTACCCCCTCCCGCGGATCGAACCATCGGCATTTGAACACAGGCAGACTTAGGGTCTCACGCCCCTGGCGGAATTTAACCTCGTATATATTTTGTACCCTTCCGTAGTAGTCTACTGAATTTTGACCGGGGGTGTACACTCCAGTATTTATAGTTTTGGGATCGGGGCGGCTGTTTTGGTGCTCCTCTGTATGGAAGCGATACCCATTCACATCATACTTTTTACATGTCATGACGGCAGGGTCAAAACCCATTGAAACCCATCTCAATTCATCATCCATAGATATGTTCAGATCTTTTCCCTACAAGTATAATGGAAATTGTTGCGTGCATTAGTTCGGTTAACTAATAAATGTTGAAGTAGGTATTTAATAGGGGAGTGTGGAAAATTACTTTCTCCATGAACCAAGCAACAAAATTTTTACGTCCAGGGTTTCCATGACGGAGAAGAGTAAGTGCCTCCGCCTCAGTAGGAGGATTCACTCCCGTCCATTCCTCTTGAACGAAATCACTAAAAAAGATAAGCGGTGTTAGACCGGGACTAAGTGAACATGAAACATGATGATGTGGAAGACATAAAGGAATGGTGTAGTGGTATTACCTCATCCACACTTCCTCAACTTCCTTGATGTTGTGCAAGATATAGAACATGAGGTCCTCCCACTCTTGTCATGGCATGTTATAAGATTTCGAGGCCCCAGCCCTCCCACCTTGCGCGTTGAATAGATCGAGCCTGGGTTGATACTTGGGCTCTTCTATATTGTATCGAGGCACCTTGTTATGCAGATGGGGAACGTGGTCTGGATAGTATGATGTCCTGAGGTCTGACACCTCCTCTAGGATAACTGCCTCAGCTATGGAAGCTTCAATCTTAGCTTTGTTTCCACATTTCTGTCGGAGATGCTTGTTCTGCCTCTCAGGGCCGTACTGCCAGTGATTTTGCACAGGGCCCCCCAACAATACCTCGTTCGCGAGGTGCAGAATGAGATGTGTCATCGGAGTAAAGAAGCCTGGCGGAAAGATCTTCTCTAGCTTGACTATCAACTCCGGTGCCTTCTTATGCAATTTTTCAATCACCTCTTTACTTACTTCTTTAGCACAGAGCATGCGGAAGAAATGGCTAAGCTCGGCAAGCACTCGCCAGACATGCTCGGGGACATAGCCTCGAACCATCACCGGCATTATCCGCTCAATCCATACATGGTAGTCATGACTCTTCAGGCCGGTCACTTTGCCCGTTGAAAGATTGACTCCCTTACTTATATTCGATGCATAACCATCGGTGAACTTCAAAATTTGTTTCAGCCAGATAAGTACTTCTTTTTTTCTGGCGGTTTAAGGACAAAGTCAGCATCTGGCTTGAACCAGTTTCTTGACCGCCTGTGGGAGGCTTCATGTTCAGGCGTGGTCTATCACAAATTCTCTGTTGATCGGCTCTAGCTTTTACGTTATCCTTCGTCTTATCAGGAATGTTGAGGATCGTGTGGAAAAGGGACTCTGCCACATTCTTTTCGGTGTGCATCACATCAATATTGTAAGGAAGTTTGAGGTCCTTGAAATAGGGAAGCTGCGAGAAGGGGGTAATGTGCGTCCAGTTGTGCGTCTCACCATATCCCTCGAAGCCTTTGGCTTTGGCTTTGCCTTTGACTTTAGGCTTGAGAGCTTTTAGCTGAGCAAGAACATCTGCCCCCGAAAATGTTGGAATCTCGGTTACTTCATGAACAACCCGACCTTTCGTGAAGTTCTTCTTGTCTTCCCTGTCTGGATGGTCTGGAGGGAGGAACTGTCGATGCAGGTCAAAGGCTACATACTTGCCACCCTTACTCAGCCAAATCATTCGCAGAGCCTGCATGCACACTAGGCATGGCATCTTACCACTTGTACACCATCCGCAGAATAGAGCATAGCCGGGAAAGTCATGCATGCAATAGTGCAACCAAACTTTCATCAAGAAATTTCTCTGCAGATCCTGGTCGTATGTCAACCTCAGAAAGTACCAAGAATGGTGCAAAGCATCCACAAGCGGCTGCATAAACACACCCAATTGCTTCCCTGGGTAGTCAGGCCCCGGAATGATGAGCGACAAGAACATGGTCTTCCGTTGCATTAGGGCACCGGGAGGAAGATTGAGCGGAATTACAAACACAGGCCAGCAGCTGTATGGATTGGACGACATACCATATGGATTCAACCCATCACCTGATATGGCTATTCTGACATTCCCAGCCTCGGCTGCTTCCTCGGGGTATTCTTCATCGAATGACTTCCATGCTTCCCCTCCCGATGGATGTATAATTTTTTTTGGATTGTACCTTATACCTTCCTTGTGCCACTTCACCATTTTGGCAGACTCCTTCGTGATGAAAAGGCGCTGCAGTCTTTTTATAAAATCAAGATATCGAAGAACCTTAACGGGGATGGTTATCTGCTTTTTCTCACCATCCTCACCGACCACCTCAATGTACCGAGACAAACCGCACTTCCTACAGTACTTGTCATCCGCATACTCGTGCCTAAACAAAAGGCAATTCTTCGGGCAAACATCTATTTTCTCATAATCCATAGAGAGTGCCTTCATGATTTTCTTTGAATCGTACATGCTTTTCGGCAGTTCATGACCCTCAGGGAGGCTGTTAGCCCATACTCCCAGGAATGCTTCGAAGCATTTCTGGCTACAGCCGTACTCAGCCTTGACTGCAATCAGTTGCGAGATGGCATCCAGCTGAGATATTTTCGCACCCGCATAAAGAGGTTTCTTCGACGAGGCCAAGACCTCCAAGAAGGCCTTTGCGGTTGCCTCCGGCTCCTCCGGTTCATTCTCTGAAGGTGTCGCATTTGCCGTTTCTGCAACAATGACATCATCTAGCATGTCCCTGACCCCGTCGTCCTCATATCCATCGATGCGTTGTCGCATCACCTCCTCTCTACCACGGTCCTGCTCGGCTATGTTTATCGGCGGCATGTCAAAGTTTGGCATATATCCGTGCGTGCGAAGGTGCTCACTCATGTCCGTCTGATTTCTACGGTGATGTCTGGCACATCTCGCACAGGGGCATGGTGGGATAATTCTCATTGGACGACGGAATATCTCCTTCAAATACACATCGGTTTTCGCAATCCACTCTGATGTTACTCGATTCCGACGGATAAAACCACTGTACATCCACTGATTATCTGCCATCCTCTGCTTTTTTGCAACCCACACAACATAATTAAGGATTCACTTAAATTAATGGCATCAAATTTTCAGTTTTTACCGCGTTTAATCCACCTACATCTCTAATAGGTAAAGATGGGTCCTAATCCCACCCGAGGATGTGTAGATTGAGTACGTTCTCCATTCTACCCCGTTCCGAGACAAAATTTCGGCAGCACCTCCCCGCTGTTCTCCAGATACACGTCTCGGCAAATAGCCGAGAGAATGTGCTCCGGAGAACAATGGGGAGGCGCCGCCGAAATCCTGTCTCAGAACGGGGTAGAACATGGAGAACATACCCAATCTACACATCCTCGGGCTGTCCGTGGAAAACGCTGAACAATCCGAAAGAGCTGCGGTGATAAATATGCAATTGAATGCATATTTATCCATGCAACCCTTTCGGACGGGAGACGCCTAGGTTACGTCAGTTGACTTGAGAATGAAATCTAGTGATATGAAAAAATGGAGGGGATGGACTTGTAGCTCACCCTCGGCTGTAGAGGAAGTAGTCGAACAGCAGAGGGATGCTCAGGGGGACCAACGCGTCGTACAACGGTCACTCCGATGAAATGCGACACCACAAAGCCTGCAAATTCCACCGAAAGAACAACTTAGATCATCACATCTCAGTAAAGTGTCAAACTTTTATCTTCTATTTTTTTAGCAACATCATCATGAGTATCATTTTTTTAGCAAGATCATCACATCTTAGTAAGTCTCAAAATTTTGTCTTCAATTATTTTATCAAGATCATTATGAGTATCAAAAAAATAACAAGATCATCACATCTCAGTCAAGTGTCAAATTTTGTCCAACATCCATCCATCCATTCATCTATCATTAACTTTACCACATACATTCGTCAACATGACCTAACATTAAATATATGACAAACAAAACAGAATCGCACCGGAATCCATCTATGATTCTAACAACATCCATGAATCCATCTAAGAAAAATGTATCCATACATCCATCCACCTAAAAATATATGACAAACAAAGTTTCTAAAAAAATTCACCGACATTCCATCCATCCACCATCTATGATTCTAACAACATCCATGAATCCATCTAAAAAAATTTATCCATACATCCATCCACCTAAAAATAGTAGCAAGAAAAATTAGAACATCACAACTCATAGAACATCACAATATCATCATCATCGTCTAACAATCATCGAATCATAAAAAAACATCATCATGATCTAAAAATTATCGAAGCATAAAAAAACACCATCATCTATCATCAACATCATCATCTACCAATCATCTATCATCTATCATCATCATCATCTACCAATCATCTATCATCTATCATCTATCAACTATCACATTTAGCCCTCTTATCCTCTGCAAAATCATGAAAAAACAAAAAAAAATCTGGGGAGGGAGCCGGACCTAACGAAGAGGAGGTCGAGGCGGCGGCGGGGTGGCTGCGTTGGGCGGGGACGAGGTCGGGGCGGGTGGGTGGAGCGGCGGCGCGGCGCGGGTGGGTGGGTGGGTGGGGACGGGGTGGGTAGGGCGGAGCGGCAGCGCGGCGCGGGTGGGTGGAGATGGCGGCGGCCGGTGGCGGGGCGAGCAGCTAGGGGGGCGTCGACGGCGTGGAGAGGGTGGCGGCGGCGGTTGGGTGTCGAGGAGAGGTTGGGTGCGAGGAGAGAAACGAGTGGAGGAGGAGGGCCGGGGTGACGGGGATAAGGTGGCCCTATGCCGATGGCCAGGCTGTCGGCATAGGAGTGGTCCCACCTGACAGTGAGAGGGCCATCGAGTGGATAAGGGTGGCTCTATGCCAACGGCCAGGCCGTCGGCATAGGGAGGAGGCCTATGCCGACGGCTATGCCGTAGGCATAGATGGCAACTACTTTTTTCTAAAAAATAGTCCCACCTCGCCAAGACGGGCGTCTACACATGCCAGAACACTTTCACACATGCATCGGGACCCGTGCGATGTTTCGGTGGCATAGCTATACCCCGAAGGCCACCCCGAATCCCAGTTGAACAGTAGATCTAGCCCTTTGACTTTCGTCGGACGGGCTTTGACCGGTGGACTCTTCCACCTGGTTGCGATAGGTCAGCCCATAGGAACATCCCCGAACACGGTCTGGACCCAACCCAACACTAGATTCCCTCCGGTTCCACCGCACCCGAACCATCCCCCCTCTAACTGACGGCTGCTCTACCTTCCGTGGAGGGGGGCCACACCACGGAGCCCCAAGGCGGGCGTCTACACATGCCAGAACACTTTCACACATGCATCGCGACCCGTGTGATGTTTCGGTGGCATAGCTATACCCCGAAGGCCACCCCGAATCCCAGTTGACCAGTAGATCTAGCCCTTTGACTTTCGTCGGACGGGCTTTGACCGGTGGACTCTTCCACCTGGTTGCGATAGGTCAGCCCATAGGAACATCCCCGAACACGGTCTGGACCCAACCCAACACTAGATTCCCTCCGGTTCCACCGCACCCGAACCATCCCCCCTCTAACTGACGGCCGCTCTACCTTCCGTGGAGGGGGGCCACACCACGGAGCCCCAAGACGGGCGTCTACACATGCCAGAACACTTCCGCACATGCATCGCGACCCGTGCGATGTTTCGGTGGCATAGCTATACCCCGAAGGCCACCCCGAATCCCAGTTGACCAGTAGATCTAGCCCTTTGACTTTCGTCGGACGGGCTTTGTCCGGTGGACTCTTCCACCTGGTTGCGATAGGTCAGCCCATAGGAACATCCCCGAACACGGTATGGACCCAACCCAACACTAGATTCCCTCCGGTTCCATCGCACCCGCACCATCCCCCCCTCTAACTGACGGCTGCTCTGCCTTCCATGGAGGGGGGCCACACCACGGAGCCCCAAGACGGGCGTCTAGGCATGCCAGAATACTTTCACACATGCATCGGGACCCGTGCGATGTTTCGGTGGCATAGCTACACCCCGAAGGCCACCGCGAATCCCAGTTGACCAGTAGATCTAGCCCTTTGACTTTCACCGGACGGGCTTTGACCGGTGGACTCTTCCACCTGGTTGCGATAGGTCAGCCCATAGGAACATTCCCGAACACGGTCTGGACCCAACCCAACACTAGATTCCCTCCGGTTCCACCGCACCCGCACCATCCCCCCTCTAAGTGACGGCTGCTCCGCCTTCCGTGGAGGGGGGGCACACCACGGAGCCCCAAGACGGGCGTCTACACATGCCAGAACACTTTCACACATGCATCGGGACCCGTGCGATGTTTCGGTGGCATAGCTATACCCCGAAGGCCACCCCGAATCCCAGTTGATCAGTAGATCTAGCCCTTTGACTTTCGCCGGACGGGCTTTGTTCGATGGACTCTTCCACCTGGTTGCGATAGGTCAGCCCATAGGAACATCCCCGAACACGGTCTGGACCCAACCCAACACTAGATTCCCTCCGGTTCCATCGCACCCGCACCATCCCCCCCTCTAAGTGACGGCTGCTCTACCTTCCGTGGAGGGGGGGCCACACCACGGAGCCCCAAGACGGGTGTCTACGCATGCCAGAACACTTTCACACATGCATCGCGACCCATGCGATGTTTCGGTGGCATAGCTACACCCCGAAGGCCACCCCGAATCCCAGTTGACCAGTAGATCTAGCCCTTTGACTTTCGCCGGACGGGCTTTGACCGGTGGACTCTTCCACCTAGTTGTGATAGGTCAACCCATAGCAACATCCCCGAACACGGTTTGGACCCAACCCAACACTAGATTCCCTCCGGTTCCATCGCACCCGCACCATCCCCCCCTCTAAGTGACGGCTGCTCTGCCTTCCGTGGAGGGGGGGCACACCACGGAGCCCCAAGACGGGTGTCTACGCATGCCAGAACACTTTCACACATGCATCGGGACCCGGCGATGTTTCGGTGGCATAGCTACACCCCGAAGGCCACCGCGAATCCCAGTTGACCAGTAGATCTAGCCCTTTGACTTTCGCCGGACGGGCTTTGACCGGTGGACTCTTCCACCTGGTTGCGATAAGTCAGCCCATAGGAACATTCCCGAACACGGTCTGGACCCAACCCAACACTAGATTCCCTCCGGTTCCACCGCACCCGCACCATCCCCCCTCTAAGTGACGGCTGCTCTGCCTTCCGTGGAGGGGGGCCACACCACGGAGCCCCAAGACGGGCGTCTACACATGCCAGAACACTTTCACACATGCATCGGGACCCGTGCGATGTTTCGGTGGCATAGCTATACCCCGAAGGCCACCCCGAATCCGAGTTGACCAGTAGATCTAGCCCTTTGACTTTCGCCGGACGGGCTTTGACCGGTGGACTCTTCCACCTAGTTGCGATAGGTCAGCCCATAGGAACATTCCCGAACACGGTCTGGACCCAACCCAACACTAGATTCCCTCCGGTTCCACCGCACCCGCACCATCCCCCTCTAAGTGACGGCTGCTCTGCCTTCCGTGGAGGGGGGGCCACACCACGGAGCCCCAAGACGGGCGTCTACACATGCCAGAACACTTTCACACATGCATCGGGACCCGTGCGATGTTTCGGTGGCATAGCTATACCCCGAAGGCCACCCCGAATCCGAGTTGACCAGTAGATCTAGCCCTTTGACTTTCGTCGGACGGGCTTTGACCGGTGGACTCTTCCACCTGGTTGCGATTGGTCAGCCCATAGGAACATCCCCGAACACGGTCTGGACCCAACCCAACACTAGATTCCCTCCGGTTCCACCGCACCCGCACCATCCCCCCCTCTAACTGACGGCTGCTCTACCTTCCGTGGAGGGGGGCCACACCACGGAGCCCCAAGACGGGTGTCTACGCATGCCAGAACACTTTCACACATGCATCGCGACCCATGCGATGTTTCGGTGGCATAGCTACACCCCGAAGGCCACCCCGAATCCTGTGAGGGGGAAGGGGGCACACCCCGGAGCCGCGTGCCTGCGCCTGCCAATGTTTCCACAACCGTAGGAGGGGCCACCGCAACACCTGGCGGCATTGCTACCCCCCACAGGTACCCGGCCCGTCCCGTCTAACCTCTCCATGACACGACGGAAGAAGGCCCGTGTGGGGGGCAATCGATATATGTTTTCTGTACATTTAAGTTAATGAAATTAGTATTGGAAAAAAATAAGAGAAAATAAGAGAAAATACAAAAAATATAAAAATATTATTAGAAATCTATGCCTACGGCCTAGCCGTCGGCATAGCTACGGCCACGGAACGGTAGAGCCCTGGATCGATGACATGGCGTAGGGCGGGGATCAATGACGTGGCAAAAACGTGGGCCAGGCCTATGCCGACGGCCTAGCCGTAGGCATAGAGATGCTACCCCATGGGACCGGCGAACGACGCGGATCGATGACGTCTGGAGCGAAGCTATGCCGATGGCTCGGCCGTCGGCGTAGCTATGCCGACGGCCACCGTTAGCCCGTCGGCGTAGCCTGACGCCGTCAAACTGCCGTCGCCGCACGGGTAGACGGGCCAGGTGATATGCCGACGGCCTGCTCTATGCCGACGTCCCGCGTCGGTATATTCGGAGAAACGCCGACGGCTTATCTATGCCGACGGCCCCCGTCGGCATAGATGGTTATACGCCGACGGCCTTTCTACGCCGACGGCTTTAGTTGTGCCGTCGGGGTAAGACCATATATGCCGACGGGTGCCGTCGGCATAGATATGCCCGTCGGCAACTGCCTAAATTCTGGTAGTGCTTCCGATCTGGACGTCGGAGTTGGATGCACGTCTAGAGCAGCAAGCCACCAACGATTTGCACGCAGGTCTAATACATCCTGCCCCATGTACATGCATACAGGCGCTGGGGTATGATTGTGTGCGCAGACTTGATCCGGCCGCCGACTGAAGCACAAGCCTAGATCAGATCCGAGACGATTGGATGGTGAAGAGTGCCCATGCTAATGAAAAAGAAACAGGCAGGAGCGCCCCGCCGCCGCCGTCCGCCGTGGGACGGCCTCCTCCGGCGGCGGCGGGGAGAGGAAGGTCAGCAAGGGGTGGCCGGCGGCTGGGGCGGTAGCGTCCCCCAAGTCGCCCGGCGCGGACGACGCGAGGGCATGGATTGTTCATGTGTGACTTAATCGACTCAATTGTACTACTGCTGTGATGATCGTCGTAAAATATGACACGACTTCGTGTTGAGAACTTGAGATTGAACAGTATCCATTACCACGTACAAATCCATGCAACAAAATGTTCGGGAGCAGGAAATTTTATGTAGTACTTTTCAAAGCATTTAATAGTAAAGATATGCTAAGTGTCATCTGAACTTAAACTTATACTATGAGAACAGTACATATTACAGTCTGTCTTTCGTGTCTCTTACAGTGGTAGGCTCGTAGCACACCAGACCACACCAATCAAGATAAAATCAAAGAATCAAGAAGTACTGAATTGAAACATGCGAATAGCACTGCTATCACGACTTAAACGTCACAGCGAGTGTTAAGCGTGGCAGCGGCGGGTGCGACGACCTCTGGCCGGCTGACGACCCCGATGTGGGTGAGCAACGCCCACAGCAGCGTTATCAGCTCACCACCTCGCGCAATGGCCTCGGCGTGGGCGTCGACGTTGTTCGATGGAGCGGCATAGAGGATCATCTCGGACCAGAAGTCGGCGAGGACTTCCCAGGCCGCCTCTTCTCCTTCGTCCTCCACCAACTCTACGAGTTTCTTCCCAAGCTCTGCGCCATTCTTGAGTACGTTGTGCGCTTCAGCCCTCGCACTCAGCGCCTGGACCAGCTATTCGGGATTTGACACCGCCCCGGCAGCCGCCAGTGCACGCTTGGCGTCCTTTTGAACAGCCTTGTACAAGCTCTTGCACCACTTGTTGTCGTCGGGGAGTAGCTCAGGGACATAGGCCACCAAGTAGGCACAGTAGCGTGACAAGTGCGTGGCGGCAATCTGATGAGCAGAGTCAGGCTGGCGTGGACGCTCCGATCTTCTCACTTCTAGGATGCTCGTGGCAATGTGGGCCACGAGCATGGTATCAGCTACACCTTTGATGCCACTGGACGCTGAGAGGGGGTTGTTGCCGGCCAGCAGATGTAGCCTTGTGCACAGGGACGCCACGCCATTGCTTGGGCTCCAACCGGGGCTTCTCAGTGGCCTGAGGACGGCGGTCTTTAGTGCGCTTGGTACTTTCTTCCTGTCAAGCAGAGGGATGAGTCGTCGAAGAAGAGCCACTGGATTTGTGCTTGGATGGAGCGCCAATACCGAGCACTGGTTCATTTTGTCCTCCTAATGCTTTAGCAACTTAAATTTTCCGCGCAACAGAAGGCCAAGAAACTTCTTCTTCCAAGGTGATTGCTGCCAAGAAGAAGCGTGCCTAACATAGTGGCAGACTAAGTATACTTTAGTCCAGTTAGAGTAGATGTAATAAGCTGTCTCCCGCACCTCGGCAAGCACAACTAGTGCCCCAAGTAATAACACCGGTACATCATCAAAGTAAGTATTTCCATATTTTTTCCAGTCTGAAGTATCACAATACGTGAAACAGTGCATCTGCCCACCATCATCCCATTCCCATGATGCCCATGAAGCATACCCCAGAATTGCAAGAGTGGTCACCAATATGTAGAATAAGCTCCAACCCATGCTTAGGAGTGAAATAAATATGCACAAACTGGGCATCCAACTCTTTGAATACGAGATTGGAAAAGGTGAATAATAATATTCGTGAAGAAAAGAAAGCTCATCTGCGATCACTCCAAATGCTCTTTCATCATCACCATCTTGGAGCAACACTTGTGGCAACAAGATATTGGCTTTCATGAAACCAGTCTCGTCAATTGTATGACTTGCAAAACGACATCTTACACTACAGGAACAGGGCTCTAAGCCGACAGCCAAATATATGCCGACGGCTACCGTCGGCCTAGTCCGAGCTATGCCGACAGCTAGCTCCTGGCCGTCGGCATACAAAGGCCGTCGGGCTATCCACGTCTACGCCGACAGCAGCCGTCGGCACACAACAACCGTCGGCTTATCCAAGACAACGCCTACAGCTGCCGTCGGCATACATAGGCCGTCAGCATAGATGCGGGCCTGCCGACAACGGGCATCACGGCCGGCTAACGACGTCAAATCTATGCCGACGGCCGTGACGGGCGGCCGTCGGCATAGATACGGGTGACACATCACCGATCCAGAGCGCACCGACCAGGACCTATGCCGACGGTAGCCGTCGGCATATCTGACACGTCATCGATCCGCGGCGCTGTCCATCTACCCTTGCCGCAGCTACGTCGGCATAGTTTTTTTTCGTCTTTTTTTCTTTTTTTCCATATAGTATTATTATTATTATTATTATTATTATTATTATTATTATTATTATTATTAAGCATACAGTATGTAATAAGCATACATATAGATTGTGTTGGCGGAGGTGGTGCTTTTGACGGAGGTGGTGGTGGTTATGGCGGAGGTGGTGCTTTTGGCGGGGGTGCTCTTGCTTCATGATTCCGTGCATGTGGCCATCGTGCCATGCCTTTCATATTCCTACTTTTATCATGTTTCATGTCTTGCACTACTTTTATGTTCATGAACTTCCATCGGTGATGATCTTTAGATGATGTGATGAACTTGAGTATGTTCACATAATGAATTGTCATATTTCTGCATAATTTCATATTGTTCTGTTTTGAAATGCTGTCAAATGAATTGGAAAAGAGAAAACAGGGAAAATAAAAAAAACAAAAAAAACTATGCCTACGGCAAAGCCGTCGGCATATATACGCCCAGGAGTTACCAGGGCTTGCCACGTGGCAAACTATGCCGACGGCTTTGCCGTAGGCATAGCCCTGCTGCCAGGAGAAACCAGGAGCTGCCACGTGGCAGACATATGCCTACGGCAAAGCCGTCGGCATAGATGGAAATCTATGCCGACGGCTTTGCCGTAGGCATAGCCCTGCCGCCAGGAGAAGCCGGGGGACGACACGTGGCGCAGGTATGCCGACGGCTAGGTCGTCGGCATAGATGGAAATCTATGCCGACGGCTTTCCATCTATGCCGACGGCCAAGCCGTCGGCATACCTGCGCCACGTGTCATCTCCTGAATCGCGCCACGTGTCGTCTCCTGAATCGCGCTGTTGACGGCGCCGTCCGCTGCCGTCAGACGGAAAACAACGCCGACAGCTAAACTATGCCGACGGCTATCCCACGGCCGTCGGCATATGCACCTATGCCGACGGCTATACTACGCCGACGGTCTGACACATCTACGCTGACGTGATCTACGCCGACGGGGCTATGCCGACGGCGGCAGTAGGCATAGATCTATGCCGACGGCAAAGGACCTATGCCGACGGCCTTGGGCCGTAGGCATATCCCGCGAGTCCGGTAGTGTTAGCAGCTTGAACAAAGCAAAGGAAAAGCATAAATCTTTAAACCACTTCGTTGAAGACCTCAAAAGTATGTCATCCTCCAACTGCCAGACTTTGTCAATGGTCACTAAGCCGTTGTTCTCTATCCTTGTCCTATTAGCTTGGTTGAGACTATAACCATTAGGCTCCTTCTGTACCAATGTTGTGTCCTCTCCTATAACCATGAGTGGAGGAAGGGAAACCTCAGTTGCTAGCTCGTCATGCTCGCTTTCATCCTTTAGCTGCTCCATGTATCCAACAATGAGATGAGGATTGCGCCCAAATGCTAATGAACCTCTGGCTCCGTACCAAGCATAATATTTGACAAGTAGTTTGACAATGATAAGAGCAAACAGTGGAAGAAGGATGAATACATCTTCAGTGTCCACCATTTTTAGGGACCATTTTTCAAATGAATAATAACCCTTACCAAGGAAATCAACGGCAAGGTAAGAGGTCCATATTGCTTGAAGAAGCAGTACTGTGGCGGAAGGGCCAATGTTTTGGTCTTTCTTTTCATCACCAGCAACTATTGCAGTGGTGTTGACGGCAGCGATCTGAACAAGACTAGCCCACATCAAGACAGAGATTATGTGGTCCTGTGGGTTGCACCATCGTGTTATCATGTCTAGATCAGGTGAATAAAGAGCAACAGGGTCATCATAACCGATTGTAGAGATAACATAGGAGAGGATAGGCAGGAACAAGATGTTGGCACCAAGGAAGAGGAAGCCGGTCAATGGATGGTGACGGTAGCGCTGACCATAGGCACCGATCCCAACCATAACTCCAATCACAATGGTGCTCACAACCAGCACAGTGTTCACTCGCAACATCTGCCCATTTATGTGCTTAGAGAAGGCATTGATTGCTTGAATGGAGCAGTTTCCGGTGTTCATGATCTGCTCAACACACGTGTCAATTTCCAACATTAGTACAAGTTGAATTTGTTAGACAAACGCGCATAAAGAAGAACTGAAGAACACTGTAGGAATCACCAGTATTGAATTAATTCACCAATAGATTGTTGTGCTAGCAAGATTAGATTAGTATAAAGGAAATTACCTTACACAAGGGTGGAGGTCGACTGGAGACGTCAATCCGGACCGCACAGGGCTGGGACTCCCAGGATATTTTTCCTTCTGGTTTGCTTGAGCCTTGGTTTGCAAGCATGTGTGCTAGGAGGGTATGGAATTGTCTAGGAAGATAACGGCAAAGGCAGGAAGTCCATATTGATTGACAGTGGCTGTGCACGCAAGGTGCAGATTTTAAATGGGACACCAGCAAAACGAATCAATGGACGAGAGTGGGTGCGCGTCGGTTAGATCGATACAAAAAGAGATGCTTGGTCCAGGCCTTGAAAATCGTAATTAAGTTGTTTGCTCTGTCATAAACAAACGCCACGCCAGGGCAGTTGCCTCGGTTTCGGATGATGCGAAAAGATGCTCATTTTTCCTACTGTCTGGCCATTCCCACTTAAAAACAAAGGAATGAACGTGCCACCGCGTGATGGGACTTTTTATTTTTTTAACACAGTACAATCAAAGTCGCTCATTTCACGAGCATACACTCATCCTTATGGCTTTTCATTTTGTTTGAAGGTCATGTTAAGGAGATGGTTTTTGTTTTCAGTTTGAAGATCATGTGAACGAGAGGCTGGGCGTACTTTCTTTAAGTAAAAAATATGAAGGAAAAAAAACTAAATACAAGGTGTCCGGCTTCCTAGTTGACCACACATTAGATAATAGAAATACACTTGTGCCTGAAGAAAAAAACAAAGTTTGAAAAGAAGCAAAATTTTAAACACTAATTTTGTTTTCATTAAAAAAATTCTTGCCCTAAGGAGTATGAGTACGGGGGCTTCCGAAATCACTAATTAAGGTTGAAAGAATCGATATGGTTGACTAGAGGAGGGGTGAATGGCAACTATCAATTTTTAGCTTTTCTTAATAAAATAGGTAAAGCAACAAATAGGTTGTCAAGATGTGCAACTAGATGAGCAAACCATATGATACTAACAACAACAACACAAGCAAGCAAAGGATACAATACAAAGATAGCTTGCACAAAGTAAAGGCAAGAAGTAACCACGAGTGGAGCCGGTGGAGATGAGGATGTGTTACCGAAGTTCCTTCCCTTTGAGGGGAAGTACATCTCTGTTGGAGCGGTATAGAGGCACAATGCTCCCCAAGAAGCCACTAGGGCCATCGTATTCTCCTCACGCACTCGCACAATGCAAGATGTCGTGATTCCACTAGTGGTGCCCTTGAAGGCGACAACAGGACCTTTACAAACAAGGTTGAGGCTCCACAATCGAATTGGAGGCTCCCAACACCACGTCGAAGCTTCACCACAATGGAATGTTGCTCCGAGGTGACCTCAGCCGTCTAGGGTGCTCAAACATCCAAGAGTAATAAGATCCGTAAAGGATTAGTGGGAGGAATCAAATTTCTCTTGGTGGAAGTGTAGATTTAGGCCTTCTCATCCAATCCTTAGAGAATCAACAAGTTTGATTAGTTAGGGAGACAGATCGGGTGAAAATGAGCTTGTGAGCAACAATGGAGCTTGGGGGAGGAAGAGGTAAGTCAACTTAGAGAAGATGACTCCCTTATATGGCACAAGACGATTCGTTCCCCTCGAAGCTATTAGGGAGACGGTGTTTTTATTGCGTTTTATTTTTTGACTTATCTCCCGATAAGTTAATAATGGATTCACGATAAGCAAATTTATGCCTCTCGCGGAACCAAACCCATGCCTCCACGAGAAGCAAATTCGTACCTCTCATGGGAGAAAAAAAACGTGTTTTTGCAAGCAATTATTATTTTTTAATCAAAACATTGGGAAAACCGAGCAAAAACCTGAAAGCCGAAAAACCCAGAAAAAACATGTAAAACCCGACAAGGCATATAGGAAAATAAATAAAAAATTTGTGTGGAAGCGCCCAGCACACGACATGTGGCGCCGACTGAGAGGGTGCTGAGCCCACCAAGAGTGACCCTTGAGGGGGTCTTGCAAGGGGTATCCTCAGTTAGTCGTTGTGGCCCTATTCAGTGACGTAAGCGCTAAATAGGGAGGAAACACGCACCCACCGCTCCCCCGCACGCGTTTTTGGCCGAGCCCATTAGCTGGGCGGGACGCCCCTGTTTATTTATTTTGCCTTTTTTATTTTCTGTTTTTATTTTTTTCTTTTAAGGAATTTGGAATTTTAAAAAGGTCCCAAATTTTCAAACAAATTGTGAATTAAGAAAACATGTACTCAAGCAATTTTGGTGATTTTATAATAATATGATCATTAATTCAATAGGTGTTGATAAATTTTGAGAACTATTTATGAGTTTGAAAAATATTCAGTAATTTTGAAAACTGTTTGTGATATTGAAAAATGTTCTTAAATTTCGAAAAAAATGATTTCAAATAAATTAAATGTTCACTAATCAACTAAAAAATCATAGATTTTGCAAAATGTTCTTGAGTTTGAATAATATTAAGGAATTTCACAACAATGTTAGCTAGTTTGTAAATAATATTCATGAATTTCAATAACTATCACAAATTAAAAAAAAGTTCATGAATTCATAAAAATGTCCATGAATTGAAAATATGTTCATGTATTGTAAAAAAGGTTCACAAATTCACAATAAGTTTAGGAATTCAAAAAATGTTCGTGACTCCAAATGTTTATGAATTTCCAAAAACGTTCGCGAACTTGAAAATTATGCTTGATTTTTGAAAATATCTATGCATTCAAAAATTGTTCATGAATTCAAAAAATGTTCGTCCTTTTGAAAAAATGTTCACCAAATGGAAAATAGGAAAAAGGAAAGGAAAATAAAATAGAAAAGATGAAGAAAGGAATAAAAAAACCAGGGAAACTCAAAAGAAAAAGAAAAAAGGATTTCTAGAATCGATTGAGAAAAAAGGAACAGGCCGGCTCATATAGAGGACTTGGCTTACAGGTGGGTATGCGCTAGGTCACTATACAACGACCTACGCGCCAAATAGGAGGTGCGCAAGAGTAGGGATACTCGCACTGGATGGGCATCGTCGAAATGAAGCTGGGCTACGACCCCTTTCCAAAGTGATACTTTTTTATAGGTATGCTTACGAGCTGGCCCAACCAACATCAGGATATACGCCCATATCCCACATCCAACACCACTCAACAGCAATCCGGGTGTTCAGTGCTGAACGCCGGGGCGGCTTCTCAGTCAGGTCCGCATACCAAATTGTGCTGAACACCAAATACCAGAGAGCGAATTGGATAGATGAAAATGCCGGGGCCTCGGATGTGTCTTCTCAAGGAAAAGCATGGACTTCATTGTGGCATACTAAAGTCCCATCGAAGCAGAATTTTTTTGCATGGCGACTAGCCCAGCACTCAGTGCCTACGGCGGATGTTTTACACCACTGTAACATGTCTCAGTCTCCTCTCTGTGCTCTGTGTGGAGCTCCAGACTCATGAAGGCACGCATTGTTGGATTGCACCATGTCGAGGTGCATTTGGGCTTTATCGGATGAGCATTTGGTGGAACAGATGAGCATGAACGTCGATACTAACGCGAAGAACTGGCTTTTCGCTATGCATGAGGTTCTTGATCACGCAGATTTTGTGAAACTAATCATATCACTTTGGGCAGTGTGGAGAGCAAGGAGAAGGGCGATCTACGAAGATATATTCACTAGTCCAATGTCTACTCATCAATTCATTGTCTCGTACCTGAATGATCTCAAGGATGTTGAAACATCGGGAAGGACGGTAACTGCCCAACCTACTCCTAGGCCAACACAGTGGCTTCGCCCTCCGGCGAGTCTAGCAAAAATTAATGTTGATGCGGCGAAAAGAGGTAATCAGGGAAGGGGTGTTGTAGCTGCAGTATGTCGGGATCAGAAAGGTGTCTTCTTGGGGGCCTCGGCGATCAGCTTCAAGGGAATCGGTGATCCTACGACACTGGAAGCGATGGCAGTTCGAGAGGCTCTGGCTCTAGCTCAAGATCTGCATGAACAAAAAATACATGTAGCTTCTGATTGCAAGGTGGTGGTGGACGACATCAAGCAACGGTGTTTGGCAAGCTACGGTGCGATAATACATGAAATAATAGACTCTAGTAGGTCTTTTATTATTTTTAACTTTGTCCATGAGTTTAGGGGTTCGAATTTCGAGGCTCACAATCTCGCGAAGCATGCTCTGAAGTTAGGGATGGGCCGCCATGTTTGATTAGGGCACCCCGGAAATCTTTCTCGTCCCTGTAAACGTTGTGACGTCTTAATAAAGCTTCGTGTGATTGTCTCAAAAAAAAAGCAATCTGGGTATTTATTCATTCGTCCCTGTAAATATTGTGATGGGTTAAATAAAATGCTTTGCGAGATTGTCAAAAAGAAAACACCGCTCGGCAGCAGATCGAGCCACCTCGTCCATGAGACAATGAGTCCTCCACCGGGACAGCTATATCCCATCCGTATCGATTCCTATGAGGAATAGCCAATCGGCAGGAGCTATTAGACCGCACGCTTCTTCTCTTGCTCCGGCAGATGAACTCCCTCATCGCGCTCGTCGCTTGGGCTGTCTGGAAGCACCGAAACGCCGCAGTTTTTGACGACCTACAACCATCCATCAGTGAGTTTGTGCATACCACCAAGGAGGAGGCCAAGTTCTGAGCTCGGGCAGGAGCAAAAGGGCTATCAAACATTATTCCTGTAACGTGATCTTTTGTTGCCGAGGCTGAGCAGCCTTCATCATGCTCGCCTTGCGCTCTTCGAGACGTGGATTTGCGCGAGGCCGCGTCGAGCTGCTTACACATCATTGGTATTCACCAACAAATATGCTTCAGGGGCAGGGGGAGGATGACTCGAGAAAGGAGACTGGGATTAGATTTGTTAGTTTTTACAGCCGGGATTGGATCAGTTTATTGCTTTATTCCCTGCTTAATGGGAATGACTAGAAGGGGATCTCCTTATAAAGAGCTAATACCAAAAGATAGCAAGCAATTACGCAAAAGATACCAACTAATAATATATTTCCATGATTTTGTGGGATATCAGTCAGCCATGTACCCATGTACAACAGAAAGACTCAAAGTAAAAACGATATACCGGAGGGAGGGCATGAACCAATGAACTTAGAGAATCTCCGATGCCCAAAAAGGCTGCTCCAACAAATGATGTAGATGCAAAAAAAAAAAAACATCTCCATCTCCCGAAGATGTAAACTACAACAACTCGCGGTGCAAATTTGCATCTCTACCTACAAGAGATGTAAAAACGCACCAGCCCGCCAACCGCCCAACCGCCAATTCTATCCCCTTTCGCGCGACCGGTCGCCGCCGGGCAAATCCACTTCAAATCGACGCCCCCCCCCCGGTCCCCCGCCGTCTGCCTCGCTGGCCCACCGCCCACAGCCGCCGATTCACTTTCGCCCGCCGTCGAAACTTCTCCGGCTGCTGCCGGGCCTGCCGCGACTTCGCCACCTGCCCGACCCCCTTTCTGCCGCCGCCGTCGTCGGCCGATTACAGGCAGCTCCGGCGCCGCCCCATGCTGCTGCAACCGGTTTGGCTTCCACTCGACCTCTCCTACCCAGTCCTCTCTGCCACCGGCCGATTCCACCATCCCCGCCGGCCCCAGCGAGCTGCAGCGGGAGCGCGCGAGCTTTGACAGTTTCGACAGTAGGTTTAGTGCACTAGTTTTACATCTTCAAATACATCATCTGTCGGAGTTGGAGTTTTACATCACAAATATACATCATCTGTTGGAGTTGGCTATTTTTTGGAGATGTTAAAAGCATTTTTTTGGTGATGTAAATTATACCCCACCTAGTTTTACATCTCCAAATTTGCATCATCTATTGGAGATGCTCTTAGTTCCTGAACTATCCCAAGATTTAGTGTGTGCAAAAATCATAGGTGCGTGGCTGGTAAGATAAATTGGGGAATTATAAGCAGCCTTTATCATATCCATGAAGTTATTTTTCATAAAATCATTCATCAGATAAGAGGTAGAAATTCTAGTCGAGCTGACATGCTTTAGTTAGTTTTGGGAGAGGTCTGTCACCTAAAATAGTTTTGAGAAAGTTCTATCACCTAAAATAGTTTACTTTAAGAGCTCACAAATCTGAGGGCATTGTGCTGACCAAGAACGGGACACAACTGGAGTGGGCGCTTGGGAGGGATGATGAAACCGTGAGGTAAACAGCGCGGCCAAGGCCGTCGGAGATCTGAAAGTAATGGCAGATGCAGGCGGCGTGGAGGGGGGCACCGCTGTGGCATTAGTTTGATAGGCAGGGAAGCAGGATAGATTATTTTTCCCGTCTGGCTCTCACGGCATCGATCCTCCGCCAATGTGAGCACTGGCGTCAGGCCGGGAAGCGACGTGCGGTGTGCGAGGGGGATGAGAACACTCAGTTCTTCCATGCATCCGCCTCGCATCGCCGTCGCAGCAACGCGATTTCCATCCTGGAAGTCGAGGGGGCGGACCATGCAGGCAAGGCCGCTGCGCTGCTGGGCTTCTTCACCAACCTTCTGGCCTGGCCGCGTCGACCCGTTTGGCGGTTTTCGCTTACTGGGCTCTACGCCCGTTCTGTTCCGGTGGATGGCGCGCCCCTCGTGGCGCCGTTCAGCCGATCCGAGATCAAGGTTGCTGTTGACGCCCTTGACCGGACCAGTGTCCCCGGCCCTGACGGGCTGGGCCCCGCCTTCTATCAAGCGGCCTGGGGGGTGGTTGCTGCTGATGTCCAGCGGCTATTCGACGACCTCCATGCCGGCTGCGTTTCTTTGGACGGGATCAACCGCGCCTATGTGGTTCTTCTGCCCAAAACGGATGGGTTCCGACGCCGGCTGTCTCGCTACAAAATGGAGACGTAAAGATCCTGTGCAGAGGGCTCACAACAAGGCTTCAGAGGAAGATCGTTGCGCTGATCGACGAAGATCAGTCTGGGTTTGTGAGAGGGAGAAGCATTTCGGAAAACTTTGTGTATGCCACCGAGCTCATCCAGTGCTGTCACAAGAGGGATGCCCCCGCGGTGGTGCTCAAGCTTGATTTCTCCAAAGCTTTTGACTCAATTAACTGGGAAAGCCTTCGCTCCATCATGGAAGTCCGTGGGTTCCCGGCACCCTGGTGCAATTGGATTGATGAAATCCTTAGCTCTTCCCGTTCGGCGATATTGCTTAATGGTGTAGCGGGGAGATTGTTTGGATTGAAATGCGGGCTCCGTCAGGGGGACCCGATCTCGCCATACCTCTTCCTGATTGTGGCTGATGTGTTGCAGCAGCTGATCCGGCAAGATGATGTGATGAAACACCCGCTGGTGCCCGATGCCCCCGCGGTGGTGCTCCAATACGCGGATGACACCTTAATCTTCAAAGGATTCTAGACATGTTTGCAGAGGCGACTGGACTGAGAATCAACTTTACCAAAAGCACCCTGGTCCCGATTCATGTCGATCCCATGGTCCAAGAGATGGTTGTCCGGGCGTTGGGATGCGTTGTTGGATCCTTCCCCAAACTTACCTGGGTCTGCCTCTGTCCTGGGAGAAACTGAGGTTCGAAGACTTCCTGCCAATGATCGCGAAAGTTGATAAATACATTGCGGGCTGGGCGGCGCGCCTCCTCTCACCAGCTGCGCGTCTGGTGCTGATTAATGCTGTCCTGGACGCTCTGCCAACTTATGCCATGGCTGCGCTGCTCCTGCCCCCAAAGCTGATCTGTGCGCTGGATGCCATGAGACCGGACTTCTTATGGAATGTTGTCGAGAGGGGGTCGGGAGCCCAATGTTTGGTGGCCTGGGATCGCGTGTGCCGCGCAAAATCTGAAGGCGGGCTCGGGGTCCGCAGCCTCGTTCTACAAAATGATTGCCTCCTGCTGAAGATGATCCGTAGACTACACAGTGTGCCGCGATCGAGGTGGGCTGCTTGGGTCTGGGGTGCAGCAAATGGGAGTTCGCTCCTGGCGCGCGGTGACCATGCTCTGGGCGAACAGAGAGGAGCCCTGGCTAAGCTGCTGCCAGAGGCGGAGACAGGGGGTGCGAGCAGGGGTCAGACCCCCCCCCCCCCCATGACGCTTCGTTAGTAGGTACTAGTATTACCAGTAGTTTCTACGTATAGGTGTTACGTGTACATGCCGCTTTTGATCTTTTTGTTGTCAGACATGAAAACTTTCTAGCCCAAGTGCCCAAGGCCCAACGTGGTGTGGAACCATCAACCGAGCCTCGATTGCTAGATGTACGTATATCAGAAAAAAGAGATTACCTGCTATCGATCTACCCTTATCCTCTCGGTAATTTCGTTCGTGCGATCAAGTCTTCTGGTTCTGTACCTCCCTGCGCTGCCGCCGCCCGCCGTCGCCCATCGCTCGTTCACGGTCGGCTCTTGCAGTCTTGCTGCTTTTGCCGCCGTCGCCCAGGGCAGTGGTCCAACACTCCAGTGCATGCGATTTCAATCAAAAGACAGAAACTACTTGTGTACTTCATCGGCATCATACATACATCAACAGATCAACTTCAACTCGGAATCAAGGTACGTCACTGAATCACTGTTAATCTTGGTGAATTAGCGCAATTTCTACAAAGATAATAGTTTAATTTACTGCTTTGATAAGGTAGCATAATAGTTTTCTAATGCCACTCCTTTAATGTTCCAATGACTGAAGGATGAAGAGGAAGAGTACAGAAACAATAGATTCGTTTTTCAAGCCTATTGCTTCTAGCTCTAATGCAACTGAAAATGCAAATCCACCGGAGGAGCAACCTGTTGTAGATGATACTTCCAGCCCCAATCTAGTTGATATGCAAACTGATGATCAAAATATTGTGGCACCACTAGAAACTATAGAAGAAGGTAGAACTAGAAGCACAAAATATGTGAGGGATCCTGGTACACGCCAACAGATTTGGGAACTCCATCCTGATAAGCAGGATGAAGCACGTCGATTCTATGTTTCTAAGGGCGCTTTTCATCCATACATGAAAGAGTATCCATATAATGGAACAACAAAAAACCGTCGCCGATTCCACTATAGTTATTTCACTGATTGGCCTTGGCTAGAGTATTCACTTGTCACACATCGTGCATACTGCTTCTATTGTTTCCTCTTTACGAAAAAGCCAACTGGAAAGTGTGGCTCAAGTGCATTCACAGTGGATGGATTTATAAACTGGAGAAAGGTGAATGATGGCAAAGATTGTGCTTTTATAACCCACATGGGCAAAGATTCCAACTCAGCTCATAGCTATTCAGCCCGCTGTTATGAAAATCTGAAAAATAGACTGAACCATATTGACAAGGCGATGGTACAAGTATGTACAAAAAAGGTTGCAGCTGCAAGGTTAAGACTTAAAGTCACAATTGATTCCATTAGGTAAGACTAAGTTTATTTGTTTCAATAATTAACCTAGTATATTTTGTATTTATGTAAGACTAACATGTCCTTTGTCTGTTATTTCATTAGGTGGTTAACATTCCAAGCTTGTCCATTTAGAGGACATCATGAATCTCCAGGATCCCTAAACCAGGGTAATTTTCTTGAGTTGGTAAAGCTTTTGGCTGCTTATAACAAGGATGTCAGAGATGTTGTCTTGGAAAATGCTCCACAAAATGCCAAGTACACCTCACACCCCGTTCAGCAAGAAATCCTTGGTTTACTTTCCAGGAAAGTGCAGAAAAGTATTAGAGAAGAAATTGGCAATAGCAAATTTTGTATGATGGTGGACGAGTCTAGAGATGAATCTAAAAAGGAGCAGATGGCACTGGTCATTCGGTTTGCTAATAAAGAAGGGTACATAGATGAGCGCTTCCTTGACATCATACATGTTAGTGACACTGCTGCATTGACTCTCAAGGAGGCAATTTGTAGTGTCTTAGAAGATAATAACCTGAATGTACAAGATATTAGAGGTCAAGGATACGACGGCGCAGTAACATGCGAGGGGAATGGAATGGATTGAAAGCTCTAATATTAAATGAGTGCCCTTATGCTTATTATGTGCACTGCATGGCTCATCAGCTCCAATTGGCTCTTGTTGCAGCATCACGAGAGGTACACGAGGTGCATAATTTTTTTCAGCATGCAAATTTTGTGATAAATGTTGTTAGTGCGTTGTCTAAACGGAATGATGAGTTATTAGCTAATCAAGCTGCTGAAATTGCACGTGGCGTTGAATTGGGTGAGCTTGATACGGGAAAAGGGGCAAATCAAATAGGCTCTTTACATAGGCCGGGAGACACGAGGTGGAGTTCTCACTTCAAGTCAATTAATAGCTTGAGGAAGATGTTTGCTGCTACGATTGCAGTTCTACGAAGTGTAGCAAATGATCGTTCAGTCACAAGATATTCTCGTGGAGATGCAGTCGGCGCCCTAAAGATGATTATCTCTTTTGATTTTGTATTCATTATGCACCTCATGGAGAAAATTATGAAGATCACAGATGTTTTATGTCAAATGCTCCAAAGGAAGTCTCTGGATATTTTAAACGCATTAGATTGTGTTGCAAACACAAAGTTTCTACTTGCTGAACTAAGAGAAGATGGCTGGGAACCACTTCTAAAAGAGGTTAAATCTTTTTGTCTGAAGCATGATATTGACACCCCCGATTTTAGTTCCAAGTATGTCTCTTTTCCTATATCTAGATTGGAATATTAATCATCACAAGTATTTTAATCTAATATATGTTGCCATTTGTAGGTACGTTGATATGACTAAATCTCGAAACAAGCATGACAACACCACAACACTTCACCACTATAAAGCAGATGTATTCAATGTTGCCATAGATCAACAGTTGGTCGAGCTAAATGACCGGTTCAGCGTTCAAAGCACTGAGCTATTGAGGCTTTGTGTATCCTTGAATCCACTGCATGACACATTTGATGTGACAAAGATATGCACTCTAGCAGAAAAGTTTTATCCTGCTGATTTTTCTAACCAAGACTTGGCTCGGTTAGAGTCTCAACTTATCCATTTCAGAATGGATGTTCGCTCACATCCAGACCTAAAATGCTTGCATTCACTTGCTGATTTGACTGTTGGTTTGTTTAAAACTGGTAAAGTTCAGGACTATTCCATGGTTGATAGACTATTGCGGTTGGTTATTACTCTTCCAGTTTCAACGGCAACCACTGAGCGAGCCTTTTCTGCTATGAAACTAGTGAAGACACGTCTTCGAGGCAAAATGGGTGATGACTTTCTTCAACATTATATGATTGTCTACATTGGAAAGGATATAGCTGCAAAAGTCACATCTGATGAGATTATCCACATTTTCGACGATGGTACTCGTAGAGCTGAATTTCAGTTGATAGATATGTAATTTTTTTTGTTGCTAAACATACGTTGTCATGCGCTCATATCAATTCTACTATTGAGACTATATTCTTGCGTGGTGTATAATTTGGAATGATTATTATCTGTCTCGCCCCCCTCATGTTCAAATCCTGGCTCCGCCCCTGGCTGCTGCCTCTGTATCGTGCTCATTCCACGGTCGCCGTGGGGGACGGGCGCTCGATCTCCTTCTGGTTCGACAGCTGGCTACCCTGTGGCGCTCTTGTCATGGCCTTCCCTGCTCTCTTTTCGCACGCCGTTACTCCCGAGATGACTGTCTGGGAGGCGAGAGACGAGGGCCTGCACAGGCACCTCATGCCGCGCCTCACGCGTGTGGGCGAGGTCGAGCTGGGGGTGGTCTTGGCAATGGTGGAATCCCAACCTACGCGATATGAGGGGGATGATCGGTCTCTCCTCCACATTACGACCCCGCGCGGGACCCTGTCGGCTACCATGGCGTACAGACTGCTGAGGTTTGGTGGCCTGGTTGCCCCGTTTGCGACATCCATCTGGGACACGAGAGCGCCGTCACGTGTCAAGTTCTTCTGCTGGCTGTTGGTGCAGAAACGTATCCATACAAGAGATGTCCTGCTGAAAAAGCAAATTGTGGAGCCACAGGGTGCCCCGTGTGTGAGGAAGAGATGGAGAGTGCGGATCATATGATCTTCTCCTGTCCGTCCGCGGGGTCCTTCTGAAGGCGGATTGGCATCAACGTCGATGGTGTGGGCGAGGGCTGCTTGGATCGCCTGGCTTCTGCGGCAAGCTCGGCGGTCGGCTCTGCTCCTGAATTCGCTATGCTGTGCTGCTGGCACTTATGGAAGCACCGGAACGCAGTGGTGTTCCAGGGGCAGCGTCCCTCTCTCGCTCGGTTGCTTGGCTCGTGTAGGGAAGACGCAGGCGTGAGTCAATTCTTCCATGTCCCCCCCCCCCCCCCCCCCCCGTGTCAAGTTCTTCTGCTGGCTGTTGGTGCAGAAACGTATCCATAGATGTCCTGCTGAAAAATCAAATTGTGGAGCCACAGGGTGCCCCGTGTGTGAGGAAGAGATGGAGAGTGCGGATCATATGATCTTCTCCTGTCCGTCCGCGGGGTCCTTCTGAAGGCGGATTGGCATCAACGTCGATGGTGTGGGCGAGGGCTGCTTGGATCGCCTGGCTTCTGCGGCAAGCTCGGCGGTCGGCTCTGCTCCTGAATTCGCTATGCTGAGCTGCTGGCACTTATGGAAGCACCGGAACGCAGTGGTGTTCCAGGGGGCAGCGTCCCTCTCTCGCTCGGTTGCTTGGCTCGTGTAGGGAAGACGCAGGCGTGAGTCAATTCTTCCATGTCCCCCCCCCTCCCCCTGCCACGCCCACTCCAATTTCGCGCAGCCCTTTCCTACCCCCCCCCAGGCCTGTGTAGAAACTTGGTCTGCATGCTTGGGGAATCATCCGGTGGCCTCGGGCCTTCTTTAACCAGCACATTCACTGTAGATACTGATAGCAGGGTGGGGGAACTCCCCCCCCTTCCCCCCCCCGGGCGGCCCGGGTGAAAATTCAAAAAAAAGGTAGGACAGATTATGAAACTCGGCTCCCCTGACTTGTAGAAGCGAAGTTAGGAGTGTAACTTAACTGCTCCATTCACCGTCCAGTAACATCAAACGTCCTGCTCCCACGTACTATTCTATTCTACTAATTGTATCTAGTACTCTGCATTGTGTGGACGGGTTAGCTGAACTAAAACTTCAGACAAACAGAGAACGAATTCAGAGAGAAAAAGAGCGAGGCATGTGCAGCTGAAACTTCAGAGAAAAGAGAACGAAGCTTGTACAATTTTTTACACTAAACGAAGCTGGTTCGGTGTGAACAAATATGCATTCTACTCAAAGTACTGAAGGCTTAAACATGAGTAAACTGCAAGGATGACGGATGAAACAACTAGCACTTTACCGGACTGAATGTACTCTAAAATTTTGACACAAAAACTCTGAAAAAGTCTCCAGCATTTCTAAACAACTCGGTGCAATGAAGAAACAAGTGGCATTTTCTGAACGAAGCAACTTAAGAAATGAACTACTACTAGAGCTCCAGGAATCAGTATTTCTGAATTCATGGTGCCCAAAGAATATCTTCAGCCAATATGTATTCAACGGTTGAATTCTGGGTTGTTGACAGAATTACTCCCTCCGTTCCAAAATAGATGACCCAATTTTATACTAACTTTGTACTAAAGTTAGTACAAAGTTGAGTCATCTATTTTAGAACGGAGGGAGTAGTTAGCATGAAACTTCAGTGCTACAAATGATTTTGAATACAAAAGTAAGAGAAGAATTACCTTCAGTAGGTCCATGTAACTTCTGAAGAATCCATTTTCTTCGAAGGTATATTATTTCTCATAGGAATTTCTCTAGGTATCAGTTGATCCCGTGATGTGCTAGTCTTTTTTCCTTGCGGCAGGTACAACAAATCAAAAGTTACAACAGAGTACAAAAACTTATGTAGTGTATAATTATGGAAATACCTGAGATGTTTTTTCTGGCGCTCCAACTATTAGTTGATCCAGTGTTTTTTTTTTAAAGAAGGATGACCCCCAGCCTCTGCATCTAGGCGATGCATGTAGTCATTTTATTAATTATTTACAAAAACCTTACAAAGTAATACATCAATAAGTCTGAAGCCACCATCTTGGCAATATCTGTCGCTACCCCTAGCCACTTGATGAAGGGGTGCCGATTGTCCAAGTCGCATACCAAACAGATCTCACACCAAAGCCAGAGGCCCCAACCTAGCCGTATTGCTGGGTCTGGAGCACACACCAGCCCGACACACTCTCAGAGGCCGTCACCGCCATCTTCCACCGATCCATCTTCACAGCAGGTACTGGCGCATCGACCTTGCAAGGCCTGCCGACGACGCCATCACGACGCCAGACAATGCCACTTTCCTGCGCGTTTCCATCATCACAAATCCATCACCGAGACCCTGCCGCACCATGCCGCCGAGACTCCACGTCGTAGATGCATCACATGGAACGCCGCTCCACCGCTGGAACCGTCCACTGGTCCCTCAAGCCAATGCAAACCTCCAAAATTGATGCCCACACGGGGGGAATGACACCTGAGTGCCGCCATAATCTGATCGACTATCAAAGGTTTCCCCTTAAGGTTGCGGAAGGAGGCGGCAAATTCACCTCGATGATGCATCCAAGGAGGAAACCACCAAGGGTGTCACCCTCACCGGCTCCGACCACCGGCCGTAGACAAGGTTTTCACCCGGATCTTGTCCCATGAGCATCCATCTGACATTGTGTGCATCGGCCAGACCACCTTCAAAGCTCCAGATCTGGCCTCCCAGATCCGGCGATCACCCGTAGGAGCACTGCCACTGGTCATTGCCTACATGTGCCACCACTAGAGTTCGGGGGAGGGCTGCGACCCTACCTTGCCAAACCGCGAGAGCCACCGGGAGGCATCACATGCGTGATCTTCACCGTCACTAATCCGATCTAATCCAGAGCCAAAGCCAGCAGATCACCGGCGAAGTTCCACTTTGGACAGGGACATCACCATGCCATGCCACCGCGGGTGGCCTGAGCTTCACCCGCTGCTACCTTCCAGGGCCACCACCCCAGGATCAGGCCAGCATACCAGGAGACACATGCATGCACCAGGCCTGACCTTGCCAATCCGGACCTCCACGGTGCCCACTCCATGCCGCCGCCACCTAAGGCCGCCACCCGGAGCACGCCGTCGCACCGCACCACCCCTCCTATGCAAGCCAGGGAGGAGAACCCCCGTCACCGCCGTGGGCAGCCGGGCTTAATTTCTCATTTTCATAAAA
This sequence comes from Triticum urartu, assembly GCF_003073215.2. Lineage (NCBI taxonomy): Eukaryota > Viridiplantae > Streptophyta > Magnoliopsida > Poales > Poaceae > Triticum > Triticum urartu. Next base: position 504,596,963 of record NC_053026.1, on the reverse strand, counting down.
TTCAAGATACAAACATTAATTTTTTTCTTCTTCACTATATTCAAGATATACGATTAATTTAGGAAATTACAGGGATGTGTCTGGCTATTTTGTTTTTGTCTTTATGCTCCTGTGAAACGGTAAAGAAATTCGTCTGATTTGCAAGATGAGTATTCTCCATTGCACATTTTAGACCTTACACGTGAAATATTCATACTAACTAGATACATTGCTTTTACAAGATGGATATAAGTTGAGGAAGAAGTTTTTATTATACTTGCTCAAATATCATGTGAATGAAATTAAAGACAACATTTTTTATATTGTGCGAGAATATATTAAATAGTTTGTCTAATTGACATCTAGATGTTTTTTTAAGGATGTCATATCTAAGCTTCCACAAATATATAATGCAGCAACAATAAACAAAAAAAAACTAGGACAAAAAAATAGACCACAAACAAAGTGGACATCAATTTAGACGTGACATAACTAAGTCACATCTAGATGTGTCCTAGATAGACCCTATATTAAATGCATCAAGCGGATCTTAATTCGTAATAGATTCATAGTTGGATCCTCGCTCTCTATGTATACATCGTCAAATTATCTTTCAACAAACTTACATTGCAATTTCAGTGGATTTCAATTATTATCAAATTATTACTATATATCTTTTCTATACATGTAACATTATGTTTATATAACTCCATCAAAATATTTCAAAAGCCAGTAGCAACGCACGGGCATTCTATTAGTTTCAATAGTATTGCCACAGATTTACTTCCAAAAGAATAACTAGAATTTATCAGTCATATACGTATTTCATCAGAAAAGAAAGGAGCCATATGTGGTGCAGCCGTGGAAGAACCTTCCTCACGATGCTGATTGCTTTGAAAATTCAAAGTCCAAGTCGTTGCCACCAAGTCTCTATCCAGGTCCTGATCGAGTCCTGACTGCTGACCAAAGCTGCACCATGAACTTTTGTGAAGAATTCTATTTTTTTTTACATATTTTTGAAGATCTTTTTGTCTCAACATCAACAAGTTATTTTGCATTTTTGTAATTCATGATGAGGGTTACTTTAAGGTTTAAGAAGGACAAGGAGAGTTTGAGTCACACTTCAATGGTTCAAGCATGATTACATCCTAATCTTCATTTTTTCCGACACAACCAATTTAATCGTTGTTAGGCATGCTAGTACTGGAAGCCTATCTGATACTCCCTCCGTCCGAAAAAGTTTTTCCCTCAAACGGATGTATCTAGCTGCTAGATACATGAGTTTGAGGGACATGTTTTTTGGGACGGAGGGAGTATGAGCCTAGTATTTTTTTTTCCACCAAGGTGAGCATAAGAGTTAGGATTATTGGCACTCAAATGTAATGTACTATCGGAAAGAGTGACTTACAATTTCTATGTTTATCAAGAGCTGTCAAATAAAATTCAGATATGCATGTTTGAATCAAGTGTAAACTACTGATCGTATGTCATCTTGGTCTGCGCTTTTGCCCCAGTAAAATCCACCAAAAATTGTTTCAGGTACTAAAAGAACCCGTGCAGCAAGTGAAATATCATGGAAATGTGTAGCAGGTGCTATTTGTGGAGTATGTTTCTACATCAACATATTTTGTTTTTGGACTGCACACTCTATATGATGGCAATTTCAAGACTTGGAGTTCATTGTCTAGTGTCTAAGGGCAGATTTTTTTTTCTTTTCGTCATTATACTTGAAGCTCCTATGCCAAGCATGCTTGAATTTGAACCTCAAAATGCGCTGAAATATAGCATTTGGTGGTCGGAATAAAACAAAACAAGGAGAAGTGGTAACATAGGAAAGGGAGGGTGATTTGACGTATTTGTCCTTATTTGGCCCTTTCTTAAAATTTGCTTCCCTTTTTGGCTCAAAAAACTTCTTTCTTCCTTTTTTGACACATAAACTTTATTTTGTTCCCTATGTGACACTTCCGTTAGTTTTGGCTAGTAATGGCGTTAAGTCTGGCCTAAAAAGACTATTTTACCCCTAGTGTTGTCTGTGACCAGGTTATTAATAAACGAAAAAAGTTATATGACTACTAAAAAAATATTGCGAGGGACTAATAATAATATGATGAATGGAACAAGGACGACCCATTCAGCCTCTATTGTAGTGTATAAATTTGTTCAGATTAATCTTATGGATGATTTCTCGCAAATTTTTTTATGGATGATAAATTAGACTGAGCTGGGTTTGCGCCTCAATTTGCTGCACACATTTTATGCCATGTGTGTTTTGACAAGAATAGCATTGTGACGTGTGTTACAGAATAACTGATTGCAATTTGCAAGAAGAAGGAGTACAAGCTTCTGATTACTTCTGTCTCCATCGAGTCGTTCCAAAACAATGTCTCCATCACTACCCATGTACACACAAATCAATAGGATAGTTAAGAGAGTAAAATCGAATCGATCCGATCGATTAAGAGTTAGCTTCTACCGGCCACGTACGCACTTGTGACGTGTCGGCTAGACGTGCGTGCACAGTGCACTGTTCCAGGCAAAATCAACTGAGGTGCTAGCTAGCGTACTTCTTGTGCTAGCTTTGCAAGTACGTGCGTGAGCACCTGGGTCATTTGGTCTAGCGTTTTAAAAGCCAACTGCAGGTCGCGGGCGTGGTGAGGAGCAGAGGAGGAGAAAGAGGCTAGTGTCAGGACTCGGAACCGGATGCACGTCATGCCGGGCTCCCGCGGATCAAGCTGCAACGCGACTAGTTGGGCGGTGGTGGATATGAATATTTAAACGTGAGATCTTCAACATGTAACACTTTCATCCATTCATATTCACGCTACTTCTCTTCCCTTTCTTGGCGACATACTATCACTAGGGGTAAAATTGTCTTTGTACATGCTATTTAACATCGCTGGATGGAAAAATGGATGAAAGTGTCACGTAAGGAACAAAGTAAAGTTTAAGTGTCAAAAAGAGAAAAAAGAAGTTTTTTAAGCCAAAAAGGGAAGCAAAATTAAGAAAGGGCCAAATAAGGAATTCTCTCGAGGATAAACAGCGAGACGTCAACCTCCTTGATCAAACGCGTGTCCTCACAGGTTCCACCGTACTGCTTATCCTTTCCTTTCTAGCACCATCTCCATCTCTCCTTCCCCCCATATCTCGTCACCGCCCATCTGGCCATCACCCGACCTCATCTGCGTTGCTGGACTAGTCGTCGTCGTTGTAAGGGGGCAAGCAGGTGATGGTGCATCCAAGTTGCAAATCGGCGCTGATCCATTGCAAGGGATTCCAAGGGGTATTGTGGCAGGGCGAGGCTCCGACGCGGAACCACAGGCTCGCTCACCTCAAGTCACTTTTCAGGCGAGGCACGACTCACCGGCGTGCTTCTGCAACAGCGGGAGCGGCGGCGCTGCTGCTCTGTTGCAGTCGGCGGCAATGAGCACGACACAGGCAATGGGACGCTTCTACACGTCATTTCAGTTGCACATTTTTCTGCAACATTAGCTATGTTGCAGAAGTTCTTCCACAACATCATTGTCGTTGCGGAAAAAGGTGAAGTAGCACCACCTATGTTGCAAAAAATCCCGCAACACAGCGTATGTTGCAAAAAAATATTCCACAACACAACATCCGTTGCAAAATTTTTTGCAACAAGATCCTTGTTGCAAAGTAGAGGAAAATGTTTGTTCATCAAATTGTGTCAGATCCAATGGCTCGCGAGGCGGTGGATCTTTCAAAAAGGTCTGCCGCCCAACGCGTAGCAGCCCCCAAAATATTTTCTTTTCCATTTGTATACGTGATATTACCTTGAGTTTGCCAAAATGAAAATTAAAGATGCTAAGGGATTAGAATTAGCAATGAAATTAGGCCCCTTGGTGCTAAATAGGCCCAAGCGGCGGAAAGAAAAGCCCGCCGGCACCAAGCTCCCACCAGATACCACCGCCGGCACCGTACATCGCCGATAGACCGCAAGTGCTGCTCGAGAACATCTTCATCCGCCTCCCCACTGCTACCGACCTCGCCTGCACCTCCACCGCCCGCGCCTCCTTCCGCCGCGTCATCACCGACCACGCTTTCCTGCGCGGATTTCGCGCCCTCCACCCGTCGCCTCTCATCTGCATGTTCCACAAACCCTTAGTTCCAGCCCAGCCGCCGCCGCCGCCGCCGACTTCAACTTCTCCTGCTCCTGCTTTCTCCCCTCCACCCCCAGCCGTTCCTGGAGTCAAATTGACTTCTTTGACGGACGCGTACTCCTTAATATGGCGTGTGACTCATATTACGGCGATTTTTTGGTCAGGGGTCTCCCTGTGTCCGACCCCGTGCACCGCCGTTACGTCCTGCTGCCCGCCGCCCTTGGCGATCTGAAAGGGATGATCCATAGACCAGATTTCCTCAATATGGAGGCTTTCCTTGGTTCCGCGAGGATGAGAAGGACCCTTTATCATTTAGGGTGGTGTGCTTGCCGCAATGCAGAATGAATCTGCCACTTCTGGTCTTCTCCTCTTTGGATGGAAAATGGCATGTTCTTACCTATGACCAATGGAGTGCTCATGCTACGCTTGCTTCATTTGTGAACTATGAGTGTGGGCTATCTAATCGCCAATTCATCCACGGACGCTTCTACTGGCATTTGCATTTCCGGAATGAGTTGCTTGTGCTTGATGTGCACGCAATGCAATTCTCTGCTGTCGACCTCCCACCTGAGCGACCACGGAGTAACAGTTTTGTCATTTTAGAGGCAGCAGAAGGAATGCTCGGGATGCTGACTAAAGGCTGTGACGGCGACAACGAAGATGACCCATACTGGCTCGCGTATTCCATTTTGAGAAATAACCAATGGCACTTGGAGAGAGTCATCCAATTGCCGGTAACGGTGAAGTATGCGAATCTGGTCGGTGTAGCTGGGGATACCTGCTCATAGAAGCGTTGTACACCACATCTCCACAAGAGAAGCCAAAGTTTGGATACTTCTCGGTGGACCTGAAGACGTTGCAGGTCGAGTTGTTTGCTGCGTTTAGCAAAATCATCTTTCCTGGTCGACTATCTGCTAGTTTCCCACCATCATTGTGTGCGCCCACCATATGAAGCGGTGAGCCAGTCTACTTGTTTGCTTACTGTTACTTAACTTGGTCTCGGTGTTATAAAGCAAAGAAATCTGATTCTGTTTACTATATGAGTTGGTCTGAGTTGTGCTGAAATCAGTAGAAACTAAAAACTGAAATACTTCATGTAAATAGAAAATACTTATTCATCCTATTTTGTACAAAGCATAGGTGCTTGTTTGTCAAACTCCACTCCGTTTATCCTCCTTTTTCTGATGGCGTGGTCCTTAGACCACTTCACCAACCCAAGGCGTAGCTACACTGCCAATGATGTAGCATCAGTCCTGTAGACATTCGACCTTTTTTTCACTGGCATGTTGCAACTTCAGCTATCTTATCAGGAACACGCAACCTTACGATCTCACCAATCCCTTCTTTGATTACTTCTCTTTGTTTTTGCACTCCTTGAGATTTGTTGGATAAATAATCGATGCTAAACTTCATATCTATCATGCGGAGGTGTTATGAAGCGTGGTAGGATAACTAAACTGAACCTCGAGAGGCGAGATGGCACCTTGATGGCAGCCATGCTTCAAGGGCGCGGGGGGGCTCGAGAAAGGAGACTGGGATTCGATCAATATTTTTTTAAAGTAGGAATTACATCTGTTTATTCTGTACTTAATTCGAATGAGTACAAGAGTTACGAACTACGTAACCATATTCAAGACATAACCGTAGGGTAAGTAACCTTGATGGCAGCCACGCTTCAGGGGCAAGGGAGGAGTCGAGAAAGGAGACTGGGATTAGACCAGTTCTTTTTTACAGCGGGGATTGGATCAGTTTATTTCCTGCTTAATCGGAATGAATACAAGAGGACCTCCTAAAGATAGCAAGCAACTACGCAAAATCTACCAACTAATAATACATTTCCATGATTTTTGGGCACTTCAGTCAGCCATGTACCCATGTACAACAGGACTCAAAGTAAAAGCGATATACTGGAGGGAGGGCATGAACCAATGAACTCATTTGCTGAACTATCCCAAGATTTAGTGTGTATGAAAATCATATGTGTGTGACTGGTAACATAATTGGGGGATTATAAGCAGCCTTAATCATATGCATGAAGGTATTTTTCATAAAATCATTCATCAGATAAGGGGTAGAAACTCTAGTCGAGCAATAACATGGTTAAGTTTAGTTTTGAGAATGTTTTATCACCTAAAATCATAGTTTTAAATAGCGCTCTAAGCCTCTTAGCGGCGAACCTCTTTTAAACGCTATAGCGTGCTATAGCGGAGCTATAGCGCGCTATTTAAAATGTTTATTCATTTGTTTGGACCAATGTCTCTTAGCGTAATACCTTTTGTAAATGCTATAGCGTGCTATAGCGGAGCTATAGCGGGCTATTTAAAACAATGCCTAAAATAGCTTTGAGAAAGTTCTATCATCTAAAATAGTTTGGTTTAAGAGCTCACAAAGAAGGCATCATGCTGACCAAGAAGGCAAGAACGGGACACAACTGGAGTGGGCACTAGGGAGGGATGATGAAACCGCGAGGTAAACAGCGGCCAAGGCCGTCGGAGATCTGAAAGTGGGTGTCAGCGCTGCTAGATGAATATAATGGCAGATGCAGGCAACGTCGAGGGGGGCACCGCTGTGGCATTAGTTTGATAGGCAGGGAAGCAGGATAGATTATTCAGACCCGGCTCCCCTGACTTGTAGAAGCGAAGTTAGGGGTGTAACTTAACTGCTCCATTCACCGTCCAGTAACATCAAACGTCCTGCTCCCATGTACTCTACATTCTCTGCTAGTTGTGTGGACGGGCTGACACAGACTTCCATTCTCTGCTCCCATGCGTGAACTAAAACTTCAAACAAACAGAGAACGAATTCAGAGAGGAAAAGAGTGAGGCATATGCAACTGAAACTTCAGAGAAAAAGAGAACGAAGCTGGTATGTTGTTTACAAACATGCATGCTCCTCAAAGTACTGAATGCTCCTCAAAGTAAACAACACGGATGAGAGATGAAACAACTAGTACTTCACCGGACTGAATGTGCTCTAAAATTTTGACACAAAAAACTCTGAAAAGGTCTCCAGCATTTCTAAACAACTCGGTGCAATGAAGAATCAAGTGGCATTTTCTGAACGAAGCAACTTAAGAAATGAACTACTACTAGAGCGCCAGGCATCAGTATTTCTGAATTCATGGTGCCCAAAGTATATCTTCAGCCAATATGTCTTCACCAGTTGAATTCTGGATTGTTGACAGAGTTAGTTAGCATGAAACTTCAGTACTAGAAATGATTTTGAACACAAAAGTAAGAGAAGGAGTATCGTCAGTAGGTCCATGTAACTTATGAAAAATCCATTTTCTTCGAAGGTATATTCATTTCTCATAGGAATTTCTTTAGCTATTAGTTGATCTTGTGATGTGCAAAAACTTATGTAGTGTATAATCAGGGAAATATCTTAGAGGTTTTTTCTTGTGCTCCAGCTATTACTTGATCTTGTGATGTGCTGGTCTTTTTCCCTTGCTGCTCGTATAAGAAATCAGAAAGTTAAAACAGAGTAGCATAAATTAATTTATTTGTATGGTACAATTAGGGAAATTCCTTAGATTTAGCTCTTTTTTCTGGTGCTCCAGATTTAGCCAGGGTGTTCTTTCTTCTCTTGCGTAGCCTACCAGTCCAATTTTTCTTTCTCTTTGAACTTTTGTTTTCAACTTTGTTTTTCTTCAGGCATACAATGCTCAACAGACCATTTGATCCTTGAGGAGCCCCACTCGCATCATGTATCCCATCACAATTGTGTGTCCATGTATTCAACAGTTCCTCAACTTGCTTACCATTGATATCAAGTGCATTATCGACTAATTTGTTCTCAATTTATTCTGAATTTACTGTTCATAGTGGGTGTAGGGGAACACGGGAGCTAAAAAACCACTCTCATCAAATTCGTGTGAAAAGAAATTGTACCGCTCAAAGGCCTCCAACTTGGGATTCTCCACAACAATTCTTCCATGACAATCCTGAACACATTTTGACCGCGCTTCTCGAGTTCATCGCTTTAATATGTAATGTGCACTTAATATTCATCATATCAAGGATTTTCAAAGCATGGCTGCACAATATTCCTGTTCTCTCAAACTGTCCACAACTACATTTAGCTGTTTGTTCTGAAGGATTGAGTCGATTGACAATAACTTTGCATTCTTCTTCATTTGTTGGACATTCACATGTACTTCAAAGCAAATTGCTGTATATCTTTCATATTCAGACTGAGAACACTCGAATATAACAGGAGTTTAAAGCTTGCTTGCTTGCACCAATAGGCTGTCTTCATTTTGAGCCCTCTCTCTAGGCTCATACTCTGAAATTACCTCATTATCTCTTTTTCCTTCCACAACTATTTCGAACTGTTTGAAAAAACGTATGATATCTAAATCCAACTTCAGATATTGCTTCAGGTCATTGTTTAGACTCTCACATAGTTGTGTGCTCTGCATTCCCAAGTTGCAAGCATTTCTCATGTAATATTCTGCCCACTTCTCCTTTACCTTATAAATGCTATCAAATCAAACCAAATTTGATTTTCCACCTTACCTCTCATAGTGTAAAACGCTTCTTCAAAAGTTGGCTCATCTTCATACTCGTCCATTCATGCACTAAAATCTGCAATAAGAGACAACTCTTCTTCTTCATCAACATCGTCTTTGTGACTACATAAATGCTTGACTGCACTTTGAATAATGTGGAAAGTACACAGGCCATGTTGGACTTCCGGAATACATGCTCTACCGTGTTTCCCATTGCAGTGTCTTGATCATTACATACAGGTCGAGGTTGCTTTTGGTTATGTACTGAAAGAAATGTCTCAAAAAGCCATCGAAAAGAATCAAATGTCCCATCTCTGAAATGATTAAACCCAACAAACAGTCCGAATGGTCTAAGTAGTGTCAAAGTTCACAACATCACCAAAATTGGCATAGTCAATAATCATTTTGGCATCGGCCCCAAAGATGTTTGTTATCTGTTCTTTGCAGTCATGCTGAAAGGCATAGTGGAATGATGGTTTCTCTGCACCACTATTTCAAAAATATTTTATCATTCTACTCACTTCACCATACATTAGGTCCCTTTGGCGCTTAGTTCGTAAATAGATCTTGTGAGCAGTTGTTGGCCCAGTACATGATCCACCAACTCTTCAGTTAGCCAACTCGTGAGCAGTTGTTGGTCCAATACCCGAGCCATCGGCAATTTCAGTTTCAAATGCTTGCACTTCAGAGATCTTTCGCTGAGATGGATTAAGACGACTTGCTTCTGGCAATTAAAGCATGCGATTGTGTTCAAGAAAAAGGTCCCTTATTTCATAATTCTTACAGCTACAGGCATGAATAAATCTCAATCTCTCTCCACACTCTCATCCTGTGGGAGTTCAATCTCCAATTGATTTGTCCCTCTCTTGGTTTTTCTTCACGGCATGATGTCCATGATCTCAATGGTGTAGTGCCAAAGTAATGGATTTGGCGCCAAGGGTGATCACCTCGACGATTTTCCCTCCAAAATAACCCACGCAGTACGCAGTTACACGTATACGAAGGCAATATACACATTGGTCTGTGAGGACTGAGAGGAGTGGTTCGATGAAGCTGGACAGTGGATGAACAGTTAAGTTACGCTCCTGACTTCGCTTCTACAAGTCAGGGATCAGGGGAGCCGGCTCCGCTTAGTAAAACCGGTCTTGCAAATGATCGGCTATAAAACTGATTTGTGTAAACCCATGGCTATCCGAACAACCACTAAGTGAGGAAACGTTCGATCAAAGGGGGCACCGCCCGCCGAGTCGGACCACATCGATTCATATCAGCTCATCAGCTTCTCAACACCACCTAGCGGGCCGTCATCGTCTCTCGACACACTGACATGAATCGGTCGGTGCAAGCAATTACTGACAGACACAGATAACTGAATTGATTGGTACAGCCGAGATCAATCACCTTGACTGCTGTATATAGGCTGAATATATCGTGAGTGACATATACAACATATATACTCTGGGTGGTAGTGTGGTTCTTCTTTACTTCTTTTTTCCATTTGAAGTGAGGTGGTAATATTGTTCTGGTAGTATAGAGACCTATGGACAAACCATCGGAGTCATGTTGTCGTGCTAGGTTAGGATCTTAGGGATCAAGATTTCACATGCCATGCTAACGTCGATTGTTAGGTCAGAAGATAAACAGGTGCATGAAGAATATTTTGTGGAGGTAATTCCAATGTTTGGGGAGACATCGTTCGGTGACATGGCAGTCTTGAATCCTCCTTAGATAAGTGCAGGAATTGGAATCATAGCCTGACAAGCCACAACCAGCACCAAAGGTGTCAAACCAGGGTAACCAAACCCTCTTCACAAAGACAGCAAGCACACCACAACAGGAGGGTCACAAGGCACTCAACTTTCAAGCATACAACGCCACCAAGCTCAAAAGCTCTGCTGACTCACACCAAAAGAATCCATTCTTCATCTGAATGAATGAATGAATGAATGAATAATTGCGGTGAGAGACAAGGGCAAGAAGCCCTCTTAGTCAGCCCTCTTAGTCATGGTCAATGCAGGAAACTCAGGATTGGTGGTAGTCGATCAAAACAACAGTGAAAATAAGCAAATCAAGCCAGAGATATGCATGCATGTCTAGATTTAGTTTCCCAGGGAACAAACAATCTTTGTGCACAAATACAAAAGTGTTCCATTCTTCAAATAGTTGCCACACAAGCATTCTAATCTTGGAGGATACCTTCCAACTAGTTTAGTTTTTCAGGAAGTTCCCCTAACCAGCAGGGAGTGTACAGGAAAGACTCTTGTACCTGTGTATGCCAGTAAGTGTCGGGCCCATCCACATACAATTCTGGAAAAAGCTTGCCTAAATCTTGAAGCTTTGAGCTCGGCAAATGATAGGCTAGCACTCTGTCCCACAGAGTCACGAACACAACCTCTTTGAAAGGATGGAATCCAAGGAAACATGTACCAGTTCTCCCGCAGCTACTTCCAGGTTCAAGTACATTATCATTATCCGAGTCCCACTCAAATTTCCCTTGTTTCACTATTGCTTCAAATTTCTCCTTTTCCACTGCTTCCCTGTTGTCCTCCACAACAGAATCATCTTCATCAGCATGTTCATCATAGTCAAATTGTTGTAGGATCCAAGGTCCATCACATGGGTTGCCATAGTCAATATTTGGCTGGACGGGGAAAATATCTTTGTCATGCTTCAAAACCCACTCGTTCAAGTCGTTAAGGAACCAAACCTGAAGGTGGGACTTATGTGACGTGATTCTTGATGCACAATATATCCCCTTGGTTGATTTTCCTAGGTAAAACTGTTGATCACCTTGTGAATCGTCTAGGGACAATCTTGTTGGCAGTCTTATTACTCGATAACTGTTGTCTGACAGTGATATTCTGCAAGAACAAAAATTGGAAAATATTTCTCAAAACCAAAACCAGAATAACATATATATGGTGCTCAAGGAGTTGACCGAGTTGGTAATACTATACACTACCTCAAAATAAAACAGTTTTCGCAACATATATAGAGTGATCCTCTCCAGTAGACAGACTGACGTTCATTGCAATCCAGTCTGACCCCAACCAAGCCAGGTACCGTCCCTGCAGCTTCTCCATCCCCATAAAATGTCTTCTTCTCCCATGAACCAATCTTGGATGAAAACACAGGAAGGATCAATGTGGACGGTGGCCATTCAAATTCCTCACATTCTTCCATGAAAGAAATTTCGGGCATTATGAGCAAGTCAAAATGGTTGGGCGACAGCATGGGGTCAAACACGAGGTACCGGGATTTCCAAAAATGCTTGATTGAAGGTGCAGGTTTGGGCGGGTCCGGGGCCGGGGGCAGGGGCGCCCACTGCTGCGTCGCAGGGTTGACCACGCAGTGGTGGAGCAAGAGGAGGCCATTGCAATGATCAAGCACGTAGGGAACAGGCTGAAAATCATAGTCTGGATGGCAAGCATCCAAGGTGTAGCCGAGCCGGCCGGAGACGGCTGCGCCCGTCGTGGGGCGGGAAAGGAACTGCGTAGCCGACCGTAGTTCGAAGAAGTTGAGGAAGATGCCGCCCAGCTTGAGAGGGAGGAGGTCCGCGCGCAGCAGGCGGTGGCCGTCGACGACGCGGCGCAACGTCTTGCAGACGCGGCGGGACGCTGCGAGGTCGCGTGGCGCGAGGCGGCGGAGGACGTCCGCCACCGCGTCGTCAGACAGCGACGGGGCCTGGCCCATCGCCGTACTCAGATCCGGCGCCTGGGCGAGAAGCGGGGCCGCGGCGGCAGATGGCAGACCACCAGGACGGAGCCGAAGGGGAGCAGCAGTCAGCGGGGCGGGGGATCGGCGAACGGCGGAGGGGAGCCGCCGTCGCCGTGGAAGGGGAAGGTGGGGAGAGAATGGGATCGGGAGGCAAGAACTAGGGTTCCAACAAGGAGAAGGCACCACCGTTTGGGAGCCCAGAAATGGATATTGGCATTGGGCTTCCCCAACGTCGACTCGAAGCGCAAAACTGGCCCGTTCACGCTAACAGCCGCGCAGACCCTTTTTCAATTTGTCTCCAGAAAAAAAGAGAGCCCGTTTTCAATAGGGAAACGTTGGCAACGGCCATGGGATGTGGTGCCGCAACCAACAACAGGTTCTGCTGGAAGCGGCCTAGCACGGTGCTGGAACTGGTCTAGCACCATGCTGCAAACAGCAATTATTCTTGATGGAACCAGCCTGGCGCGGTGCTGCAACCAGCAATCATTCTTTCTGGAACCAGCCGAGCGGCGGTGCCGGAAGCGAACGCCCGAAAAGCTGGAACCACGTTTACGGCGTGCTGGAACCAAACAATAAAGTGCTACCTTGGTCTAAAGGGATGGTACTGTTGACCGACGAATCGTGTTGGAACTTGCAACCGGCAACCCATGATGCTACCACTGACATGCCGAGGTGCTATAACGACGCGACGAGGTGTTGGCCACTCAACAGGCAACCCATGGCCACTTGCCAGCACCTGATCCGCGCACTCTGCCCACAAACACAACGTCCCCCACCGGCAGGGCCTCCACCCTACATCCAGACAATCCGAAGATCATCCAGACGTAGCGGCTTTGCCCCAACGCGCAAACCCCCACCAACGACAGAGCCACCAGTGACTGCCTAGCCCCGAGCGTCGCCAGATCTGAGACCATGATGCACTGAGCCAAACTACCAAATGGCAACGTACATGTCTAAAAGAATGGGTGTGCCGTGTTCAAAGCCTGAGTTTGCCTAATTCGGTGAACTCCTGCAATGGCAAGTTTTAAAGTCATGAACCAAATAGCAGTTTGGTTTCAAGTCAACATATTGGTGGACGTGAACAAGATTTGGATTTGTTCATGGATGTTTAAGCCCACTGTAGGAAAAACAAATCACTTGTACGTGTAAATTGTTGGTAAACTCCCATACAAATGTTGAATATCTCCCCCATGTTCAGTAGTCACAATACAAATGCAACAGAATTAATTTTGTGACGAGATACATAAACAGCTCCCTACTATCAGAAAGGAGGAAAAAGGATACATATCATCTACTCCCTCTGTTTCTAAATATAAGCCATTTTAGAGATTTTAATATCGACTATATATGAATGTATATAAACGGATTTTAGAGTGTAAATTCACTCATTTGCTCCGTATGTAGTCCATATTGAACTCTCTGAAAGGGCTTATATTTAGGAACGAAAGGAGAAACTGAATGCTAGGTACTACTACATCCTAAATTGCTAATGTTGCACATGCAGAAGCTGTCACTCACTCCTTAGGCCTTAGGAGTTGTTAGACTAGGTATATTGTAGATATACGTGTTATAACATAATACATGTATCTGTATGTTCTCTCCTATATATACATAACAGCCGTACCCGCTTAGGGTATCGAGCATTGTTTAAACCCTAATTTTGTTTAACATGGTATCAGACGACGCGTTCGATCTGCGCCGTGCTTCCGCTTCCTTTGCCGCCGCCGCGTCGGCCTCCACCGCCGTGCCACCTCCGTCAACCCTGGCGACGGAGTCGCCGTTCATGGCGTCAACCCCGTTTGCCTGGGCCCGTCCGGCCGCATCAGGATCGCGCCCTCCAGCGCTCCGATCGCCCGCTGCCCAGCCGCCGCTCGTTTGTGATGAGTTGCCCCGCGATCGCATGCAGCATGGCTTGCCTCGCGATCCATCAGACTACTACAATCGCATGCAACTGCCTCACGATCCAGCTTCCGCTCGCCCGTATGGCGTAGTTGTTGATGCGTCTGCGCAGCGCGATGCTTCTTACGGCGGGATTCCATCGCACGCTGCGCCGCGGCCTTACGTCGGGATTCCATCGCATGTTGCGCCGCCGTCTTCCGGTCCCCATGGTGCCTCTGTCCAGGTGCCCTACGGCGGGCGTATCCAGCGCCATACGTCGCGCCGCCGCCGTCGCCGTCCGTCGCGCCGCCGCCGTATGCTTCATCCTTCACGGTGCCCTACGAGGCGCCGTATGGCGCGCCCTACGTTTCCTCTGTGCCGTACGTCGCGTCGCTGCAGCCCTATGGCGTACCTCTTACGGCGCCCTACGGTCATCACCAACACTACCGTGCGCCTCCGTCGGCCGATGCGCTGATTCTATACAGTGCTCCTTCGACGTACGACTCGCAGCTCCCCGCACCAATGGCTGAACTAGGACCGTTCCACTTCGCTTATCTGGTGACGGTGAAGCTCTCTGCTGATAACTACCTCCTGTGGCGTGCTCAGGTGTTGCCGCTGATGCGTAGTCACTACCTTGAGGGGTATGTCGACGGTACGCTGCCGTGTCCCCCGGCCATGGTTCCGGTTCCCTCGGCTGCTGGTGGCTCCGTCATGGTATCCAACCCTGCTCATCGTCGGTGGATTGCTCAGGATCAAGCTATTTTGGGTGCCATTCAGTCCTCGCTCACTCCCTGGCCGGCATGGTGGTCTTTGCCGCGACGTCGAGGGATGCATGGGCCACGCTCGACTCCAGCTTCTCCTCGCAGTCACTGGCACGTTCCTCTGCCATTCGTAACCAGCTGGGTGAGGTCAAGAAAAATGATCTCTCCATCACGACCTTCTTCAACAAGGTCAAAAGTTTGGCTGATACACTGTCGTCTATTGGGAAGCCTCTCCGTGACGAGGAGTTTACTTCATTTATTCTCAATGGGCTTGATGAGGACTATGACTCTCTTGTTGAAAACATCAATGGACGTGACACGCCGATGCCGCCTCGCGACCTCTATACGCGCCTCCTCAACACCGAACATCGGCTAGCTGCTCGCCAATCCGTTGGAGTCTACACTGAGGGCCCGTCTGCGAACGCTGCTCTCCGCGGGGGTGTCCGTGGTGCTAAGCAGAAACCGCCTCCGTCCTCGGGCAACCAGCCCCGTCCGCCCGCTTCAGCTCCTCCAACGGCCGACCGCAAGCGGCTCCACTTTGAGGCGTGTGGCGGTGGGGTGGAGTGTCAGCTTTGCGGCATTGAGGGACACTTGGCGTCTCGGTGCCATCGTCGGTTTAAACGTGACTTCCTTGGCATTGGGAACAATGGGAAGGGTAACGAGAAGCAAGCTGCCCTCGCCACACAGGAGCCTGGGTTCACTCCTTCATATTCTGTGGATCCTGCCTGGTACATGGACACAGGCGCAACGGATCACCTGACGAGCCAGCTTGACAAGTTGGCTACTCGCCAGCCCTACACCGGTCATGATCAGGTCCGCACTGCCAATGGATTAGGTATGCCCATCTCACATGTTGGTCAGGCATCTCTTCTTTCGCGTACCACTAAAACTTTGTGTCTCCTTGATGTCCTTCGTGTTCCTTCAGTCACACGTAATTTACTCTCAGTTCCTAAATTGATGTATGACAACAATGTGTCTGTTGAGTTTCACCCTTTCCATTTTTTTGTTAAGGACCGGGACACGAGGGTCGTTCTACTTAGTGGTCAAGCTCGCGACGGCTTATATGCGCTCGATGTACCACGAGCGCTTGATGTGCCACGAGTATCTCAAGTTTTCAGTGGTGTTCGGGTGTCGTCGTCACAGTGGCATTCCCGCCTTGGCCATCCTGCCACTCCCATTGTGTGCCATGTGCTGCATCGTCATCGTCTTCCCGTTGAGTCTAGTAATAAGGAGTTTCTAGTGTGTGATGCCTGTCAACAAGGCAAGAGTCATCAGTTGCCTTTTTCTGTATCGAGTCGTGTTGTTAAGGCTCCTCTTGAACTTGTGTTTTCGGATGTGTGGGACTATGCCCAAACTTCTGTCAGTGGTCACAACTATTATGTCAGTTTCATCGATGCTTCCAGTCGCTTTACTTGGATTTATCTCATTAAGTGCAAATCTGACGTGTTTCATGTCTTTATGCAATTTCAAGCACATGTTGAGCGGTTGCTTAAGCACAAAATCATTCATGTTCAGTCGTGGGTGCGGGGGGGGGGGGGGGGGGGGGGGGTGAATACCGTAATCTTAACACCTTCTTTCAAAAGCTTGGCATCTCTGACCATGTTCCTGTCCTCATACACATCAGCAGAATGGTGCAGCTGAGCGCAAGCACCGTCACATAGTTGAAACTGGTCTAATACTTCTTGCACATGCCTCTGTCCCGTTTCGGTTCTGGAGTGAAGCCTTTGTTACTGCTTGTTTTTTGATAAACAGGATTCCCACACGACTTCTTCACATGAAGTCTCCTCTAGAAGTGTTGCTTCATGAAACTCCAGACTACTCCTTCCTTAAAGTGTTCGGTTGTGCGTGTTGGCCGCATCTCCGTCCGTACAATAAGCATAAACTTGAGTATTGATCCAAAAAATGTGTGTTCCTTGGATACAGTCCTCTCCACAAAGGTTACAAGTGTCTCCACCTTCCAACAAATCGTATTTACATTTCTTGTGATGTTGTGTTCGATGAGACTGTCTTCCCTTCTTCCACGCTCACATCACCCACTGATACTTGCGTCACCGAGTTGCACTCTTTTCCAGTTTTGCCTGATCAATTTGTAGATGCTGCATATTCTCCTCTGTTGTTGCCTAACCATGGTGCAGGGATTGGACGAGGTGCTTGACTTGAGCTTCTTGATGATGATGCTGATGCGGCCTCGACTGTGCCAGCTGTTGCCGCGCCGGCTGACCCCATTGCTACGACGGCTGCCTACCCCGACACTGATCATACGTGCATGCCCCATGCACGTGGCCTCCATGGAGCGCCCACGTCGCCTGGTCTAGCGGCCTTGCGGTCGCCTGGGCTGATGGCCCCCGTCGCGACGGACCCCGCGACGCCCACATCGCCTGGGCTGGCGTCCGCGTGGTCGTCCGGGTCGGCTGACCCCGCGGCCCTATCACTTGGGCCGGCGGCCTCACCGGCTGGTACCTTGGGTCCGACCTCGTCCCCTGGCCCGCCATCACCAACCATGCCCGGCCTGCCTTCGCCAACTACTCCAGGCTCGGATACGACAGTGACCGCCTCACGGGCTGCGATCGCTGGCTCGTCTGAAGGTGTGTCTTCCTCGTCGCTGCTGGACAGTGGCTCCCGTGTGGTGGCTGCTCCACCGTCGCCTACGTCGGCCGTCCTGCGTCCTCATACTCGCAGCAAGAGTGGCACCTTCCAACCGAAGAAACGCACTGACGGCACTGTTGCATGGCTTGCGACGTGTGTGGCTCATGCTGAAGCCGATCCTACGACTGAACCACGACACTTCCAGGCAGCACTTGGCATTCCTCATTGGCTGCTGCCATGGAGCAGGAGATCCATGCTCTTCAAAGAAACAACACTTGGCGTCTGGTTCCACCTCCATCTGGTGTCAATGTCATTGATTCTAAATGGGTTTTCAAGGTGAAGAAACATGCTGATGGCTCCATTGAGAGGTACAAGGCACGCATGGTTGCCAAGGGATTCAAACAACGGTATGGCATTGATTATGAAGACACATTCAGTCCTGTTATTAAACCAACTACGATTCGTGTTCTTCTTTCCTTGGCTGTTACTCGAGGATGGTTGCTTCGACAACTTGACGTTCAGAATGCCTTTCTTCACGGAGTTCTGGAACAAGAGGTTTACATGCGTCAGCCACCAGGTTTTGTTGATCCTGCTCGGCCACATCACTTATGTCGCCTTGTCAAGGCTCTCTATGGTCTAAAGTAGGCCCCTCGTGCGTGGCATGCACGTCTTGGCGCTGCTTTTCGTGCGCATGGGTTTGTGCCTTCTACAGCAGACACGTCTTTGTTTATTCTTCAGCGACCTGAGGTGACTATGTACATTCTGGTCTATGTTGATGATATCATACTTGTCAGTTCGTCCGCTGCTGCTACGGATCGGCTTGTGTCCTCTCTTGGTGCTGAGTTTGCTGTTAAGGATCTTGGGAGCCTGCATTATTTTTTTGGTCTGGAGGTACTTCGTTCTGATGGTGGCTAGACTCTTACTCAGAAGAAGTACTCTCAGGATCTCCTACGCCGTGCCGGTATGTTGCAGTGTAAGGCTACTATGACTCCCATGTCTGCCACAGACAAACTGACAGCTTTTGATGGTGATTTGCTCTCTTCTACGGATGCCACTGAATACCGCGGCATCGATGGTGGACTGCAATACTTACTCGTTACTCGACCAGATATATCATTTGCTGTTAACCGTGTGTGTCAGTACCTTCATGCACCGCGTGATCCTCATTGGACGGCTGTTAAGCGCATTCTGCGCTATGTTCGACACACTGCTTCATATGGTCTACATCTGCAGCCTGCGGCTTCTGGTTTGATCTCAGCCTTCTCTGATGCTGATTGGGCTGGTAGTCCCGATGATAGGCGATCCACAGGGGGACATGCTGTGTTCCTTGGTCCTAATTTGATCGCCTGGCAAGCTCGCAAGCAAGCTACCGTGTCTCGGAGTAGTACTGAAGATGAGTACAAAGCAGGTGCTAATGCCACGGCTGAGATAATATGGGTGCAGTCATTGCTTCGAGAGTTGAAGGTCTCTCAAGCCCAGCCGCCTGTTCTTTGGTGTGATAACATCGGTGCTACATATCTTTCATCCAATCCGGTATTTCATGCCCGAACGAAACACATCGAAGTCGATTATCATTTTGTGAGAGAACGCGTTGCACAGAAGCTACTTCAGATCAAGTTTGTTTCTTCTAAGGATCAGCTTGCTGACATTTTCACTAAACCCTTGCCCTTACCTTCTTTTGAAGGATGTCGACGCAATCTTAACCTCCTGGGTGTTTCAGGACATAGTTAAGATTGAGGGAGGGTGTTAGACTAGGTATATTGTACATATACGTGTTGTAACACAATACATGTACCTGTACGTTCTCTCCTATATATACATAACAGCCATACCCTTTTAGGGTATCGAGCATTGTTCAAACCCTAGTTTTGTCTAACAGGAGTGCATCTTGCCAAATAAAATACCTGCCTGGGATGCTACTTCATGGTGGAAAACCAACTGCTTGCATAATATTGGTAGCAGAATAATCACCCTGCTGCTGATCAAATAACTTCAGACCCGTCCATGCACTTCATCAAACTCCCGGTATTCTTTGGAGATACCGCCTCAGCTCAGAAGCTGTTCCAGATTCGTCCAACTTTTGCGCAAGGCCTCCCTCTCACTTACAGGGCACTAGTATAATTCAGATGGTTGGCATATAAACCAGTACATTAGGATCCATGATCTGCATTCTCTTCTGCAATACGCTCGAATGTTTCTTATTGACTGTCAAACCTGGATGAAACGTCTGTGCTCTGAATCTTGTAAAAATGAATATAGCAGTAGAGATACTTTCACAACTACAGTAGGAAATTAGAAATAAGCAAGAAGAGTAATGTATTCAGAGTTGGAGACTATTAGTGCACAAGATGGGGAGTTAGAGCATTCTTTTAATCTACTAGTACTATGTACCAAGCCTTCATACTTGTTGCATCAGCATATTTGTTGCATGGATCGAACTCGGCGGCAGGAAATTAAAAGTTCAGGAGCACTATGTGGCACTATGTTTAGATCTAAGTTGTTATGGTAGGTAAGGTAACTAACCTGTGTAGTATGCTTTTTTAATATGGTGTTGGCACCGGCTGAAGCCGAAGCTGAAGATAAACGGAACCTGACGCACATATGCACCGGTAGTTTTTTCAGCTGCGTTACAGGCAGTAGTCTGTATAAAAAGATGGATCATTCGCTTCTGCATGTCCTCATTTCCATCTTGACTCTGACAAAACCGAGAGAAAAAGGTTGCAGCCGTAGGCAGATGCCTAGTATCGCCTACGGCAATGGCAACTTGTGAATTCAGTTTTACAATGCTTGTTTGGCAAACACGACGGATCAATGTTGCTGATTCCGCAGGACGGTACCCCGTGAGCCCTATGGCCGTTCTTCCTGTCCTGAAGGCAAGGCAGCAGTTGGTTTAGAGAGCTAAACTTTCAGCTGTCTTTGGGTATCCCCATCGCTCTACATCACTCTATTGATGCAAGGAACTAAACTTCCTGAATCTGGACATTTGAGATCGAACAGGTTAGTTGGCGGGTATATATACTCTGCATATATGATGAGTGATGTGTACTTTGGATGGTAATCTGGTTCTTGTAAGATGCATACGCACCACCTGGCTCATGTTACAGTGCCGGGTTAGGGAAATATTAGTGTCCAATTTTTGACAGCATGCATGTTTTCTGAATGACCATAACCTCATCCTCATGCCACCGAGTTGTCTCAGCTTTGCATTTTCCATGTCTAAAGTGCAAGAATTGCATTCTTTTTTGGCTACAAGTAGTTCATTTGGTGTATTGTGACAAGTGCTTTGCATCCCAAAGCCTTAACCTTTTTTTCTGAACTATCTATCCAAAGTCTCAACCTTGACGAGATCTATGTTTCCGAGGTAATTGACTGGTAATATTCAAGACATGGTTGCTGCCTTGCTGGTCTACAGCAGCGCTGATCTCTCTATTCACTTCTTCGAATACTTCTCCGCATGTCTTTTAGCTTAGTTTTGTGAGCTCATGATGTTGCTATTGTGTTGTGTTCTGGTTGTAAGGTTGTGGATGTTTCTTTTGTGTTTTTGTGTTGTCTATAAAACTGGTCAACCAATGTACCCCACAGCTTTATATAAAACAAGAAAAGTACCAGTAGATTTTTTTTTAGAAACGGAAGAAGACCCCCGGCCTCTGCATCTGGACAATGCATGCAGCCACTTTATTAATTATTCATACCATTAGATAACAAAGCATAAAATTATCTTCAATCACAACAATCGCTATCACCAAGAGATCAGCCGGACAACATCTCTTCATCCCCTAGTTGGGATTCCCGGACGATGGTGGTGTAGCTCGAGAGAAGCTGAATGGATGAGAAAGGTGGGGTGGGGTAGCGCCGTAAATTGTCAAGCAAATGCCCTAATGCCGAATCCAAGAGATAACATGTGCCCAACATATGATATATGGCTTCAGAGAGCCTTTCTTCTTTCTCCTCCTCGAGGTCATATTTGTAGATGTCAAAATTTAAATATGTGAATTCCAAGTAGTAGATGCAGTTCGCGGCAATAGATGGGAACTTCTCTGCATTAACAGCAAAGCATCGACGAGGACCAACAAAGATGGAGAGGCCACCGATGCTCTTCATAGGCTCAAGCACTTGTCTCTCAGTGTCCAGCTTGAAGATCACTCTGTTGCACTGTTCATTAAGGACAATAAACACTTCTCCGTTGAATTCCAGAATGAAACGACGGTGCGTAATCAGCACCACTGAACCCTGCTCGCTGCCGGCATATACAGCAGTACCTTTGAAGGCCAAACGCTTCATAGGAAAAGTGTCATGGTGATGGTCCTCGGTATCATCATGCACGGTAAAGCATTCACTTTCAGGATCAGCCATGTAGCGCATCCCAGTTCTGTGAGAAAGCAAGATGAGGGTGGGCGAAGAACCAACAACGTAAGCAGAAACTTCCTCCTCTGAAATCATGGGGGCAACGAAGCGAATCATGTGGCCTGTGAGAGGGTTGAGGACGCAAGCAGCATGAGGGGGCTTCTTCTCCGCGAGCACGAAGAATCCGCCGTGGGTGGCGACGAAATAGAACCCACGGAGCAGAGGCAGGTCCTTGCGGATGACACGGCCGCTGACGGTGTTTACCAGGAGCCGCGCATCGCTCTGGAAGACCTCGTCGATGACGATCCAACGGCGCGGGCGAAAGCGGAGGTCGGAGGAGTTCTTGGGGTCGTCCGTGGCGGAGCGCCAGTTGGTGCAGACGGCGCGCATGTCCATGTAGCAGTCGACGTCATTGGTGGCGAGGAGGCAGTCGGCGATGCGGCTGACAAGGTCAGACGGGAGAGACGACCAGTCTGCCTCCGCCATGGCTGAAACTACTGAACGGAACGGACCGGTGGTTCTGTCTCTGTGTGTGAGGAGGAAGCTCAATGGACTTGTGGCTTCTTCTTTCTTAACGAACGTGGGTAGAAGAAGGGTTTAAGTAGGGGAATGTGGAGGCGCAGAGCGGCTGCATGCGCCGTTTGATATTTATTAAGCTCGAGAATCCAAGGGCCATGCCGTCCATGACCTTCATTTACTGTCAATGTTAGCCGGCTCTTGGGAATTCACAACGACAACGTTACTGCTCTCCTGTTTCCAAGCTTCTCTCTTTTGAGGGCTCCAGTTTCTTCTACTTGTGCTCATTTTTTCTTGATTTGTTGTACATAGATCAATTCCTTGTTTTATCTACCAAACGGGCGACAGTACTTTTCGGTAAAAAATTTATTGAAAAAGTAAGGGAAACATTTCATAAATCTATTAAAAGATCCGACTATGTTGCATCTTAGATGTGAGATAATACCTCACATCAAACGTGATGTCATCCTGCATTTTGGCCCTTCTGTTGACAACTATGATTGTCTTCTTCCTCCTGTTTTCAAATTTGTTCTCCCGGCCTATTTTTCATTTGTTTATTGCTTTCCAACCCAGCCCTATCAGCCAGACACAGATTTGTTTTTGACATGTGCATGTACAGCTAAATGTCTGTCTAAGAGCATCTCCAGCCGTTGCCCCCCCCCCCTCCCCCCTCGAGGCATGGAAATCGCCGTCTGGGGGCGAGCCAGCGGTAGAATCGGCGATGGGGCGGTTGGGCATCCAGCCGTCTCCCCCGGGCGCCGATATCGGCCCATTCGCGGTCGCTTTTCGGCCCAGATAAATAGAAAAATGGCCCGATATCCACAAGAAACGGCCCATATTCGGCGTGGTTTGGCGTTGAGTTCTCAATATAAATAATTTTTTTATCACATAGTTCATCACAGAAAATCAAATAATTCAACAAAATAGTGCAACAACAAATAGTTCAATACAAATTATATAGTTCACACGTCGAGCTAGGCTTCGCCCTTGATCCTCCATAGGTGCTTCACCAGATTCTGCTGCAGTTGATGATGCATTTGTGGTTCTCGGATCTCCTGACGCATATTGAGGTAGGCAGTCCAGGTTGCCGGTAGCTGGTGATCAACTTCGGCTAGAGGATCCTGCCTGTAGTATGGTTCAGTGTCAAACACTAGCTCTTCCTGCTCGCTCTCGATGATCATGTTGTGCAAGATGACACAGCAAGTCATGATCTCCCACATTTGATCTTTCGACCAGGTCTGAGCAGAGTACCGGATAATAGCAAATCGAGACTGGAGCACACCCAATGCCCGCTCGACATCCTTCCTGCAAGCCTCCTGCACCTTGGCAAAGTGGGACTTCTTGCCTCCTGGCACATTGTTTGAGATAGTCTTCACAAATGTAGACCATCTCGGATAGATGCCATCAGCTAGGCAGTACCCCTTGTTTTAGTGCCGCCCATTGACCTCGAAGTTTACTGGAGGAGAATGACCTTCAAAAAGCTTGGCAAAGACAGGGAGCACTGCAGCACGTTGATGTCTTGTGAGTCCCTGGCATACCATAGAAGGAGTGCCAAATCCAGAGGTCCTGTGTTGCCACCGCCTCAAGTACCCTTTGGCGCCTTTGTACATCCCCTGCCAAGCAAATGGGCAGCTCTTCCATTTCCAATGCATGCAGTCGATGCTTCCAAGCATCCTAGGAAATCCTCTTGCTGCATTCTGTGCTAGGATCTGACCAGTGTCTTCCACATTCAGTGTTCGCAAGTATTGCGGTCCAAACACTGCCACCACTTCCCGACAGAACTTGTAGAAACACTCAATGGTGGTGGACTCGGCCATGCGCCCATAGTCGTCGAGTGAATCACCAGGAGCTCCATATGCAAGCATCCTCATCGCTGTCATGCACTTCTGGATTGAGGTGAATCCAAGTTTGCCGGTGCAATCGTTCTTGCACTTGATGTAGTTGTCGAACTCCCGGATGAAATTCACTATCCCGAGAAAAAACTTTCAGCTCATTCGATAACGGCGCCGAAATGTTTTGTCGTCGTGTAGTGGAGCGTCGACGAAGTAGTCGGAGTAGAGCAAGTAGTAGCCTTCAAGACGATGCCGGTTCTTTGCTTTCATCCGCCCCGGCACCGAGCCACTTCGCCGGGGCTTTTCATTGCTCGCCAGCAGGCCGGCGAGGGCGGCGAGGACCACGAGATGTTCCTCTTCCTGGACGTCGGCCTCGGCTTCCTCCTCCAGCAGCGTGGCGAGCGCTTCCTCGTCGTCCGAGTCCATTGCTGAGGCAGGCAAATCGCCGAACAGTTTGCGGACGCGTTGGGCGCGTACCCACCGCTACACCGCCCCTCCGCGGCCGGATACGCCGGAAAAATCACCCAGCCGGTGGTGGAGAGGCTGCCTCGGCGAAACCTCTGCTCTTTTTCCGGCGGGGATGGGTTATCTAGCGGTGGCGGGCGGTGGGCGGCGCCGGGATCAGCCAGTTGGCGGCCGAGCGCGCGGGGGGGTGAGAGGCGAATCTGGTAGAAAGACTTGACTTCTCGCCTGACGGTGTGGGCCAGACGTACTTTTCCCTTGTGCCGGAGCCCCCGAGCGCCCCCCAGTGCGCCGGGTTCGGCCTGCGATCGCCGGGCCTAAAAACGGGCCGAGCCGGTGGATTTCGGCGTTCTGAGGGCGCGGTTGGTGAGTTTTTTCCATGTTGGCGCCGAAAAAGTCGTCTGGTGGGGCCTGTTGGGGCGCGGCTGGAGATGCTAAAAAAACAAAACCAAAAAACAGCTGAACAGCGCCATACATGTGTGCAACAGTACGTGTTGCATAGCAGTGTGCCATTCACAGAACGTCGTTTTTGTTTTCACTCTACACGCCACGTGTGTACATGGAGGACTGAAATTATATAGTTATTTAGTTAAAATGTTCCCTGCTCACTGAAAAAATGTTCATGAAACCTAACTTTGTTCGCATGTATTTCTGAAATTTCTGCAGTGTAAGCTTTATAAAAATGTCAATAAGATTTAAAAAAAAGGTAATATCACTCGTAGACATAAAACTGCGTCGCATGTTCAGTTTAGTGCTAGAACTTTGAACTATGGTTTTGTGGTCATCTAATTTGACTCAAGCATGCAGATACGGTCACACTACATGTGTGCGGGCGTATGCATGTCTATGGCACCACTTGTCATCGAGTGATGGCATTGTGAGCGATGTATTTTTACACATAACACCCTCATATTTTTTATTTGCAGAAAAACGTTAACCATAACGATGATTTTTTTTCAAAACACTCCCTCACATTTTAAATTAACAAAAAAAGGTACGGCAAACTGAACCCGGGAGCAACTATTTAAACAGGAGTCAGTCTAGCTACCAGGCACTTGTGGTGAGATTATGTACTCTGGACAACGTAATTATATGTACATGAAAACTGTGTGGAGTTTAATTGGGCTGCGGATAATGCGGCCCATTTTATGCGTGCTATCTTCTAAAGATATCTATAATATCTAAATAGTTCATTTCCATTGTGTTATTTCTCTTAACATGTAACCTATCCACATCAGCAAACTGCCACATCATTATTTAGTTTTTCATTTAACTAATTTCTATTGGCATGTAGACATGCATGTCGGTTGCTCAGTTTGCAGACTTAAATTAGCACAGAAGCCGTATGGTTTCAATTCGCACACAGACCAACCCCTTCTCCTTCCTTCCCGTCCCATCCCCTTCCCCTACCGGCTCCTTCCTTCGTTTAGTTACCACAACCGAACAGGCGTTGCTTCACCTCTCCTCGATCTATAAATATTTGCCTCATGGTAGTACCATTTGGAAAGCAAAATCTCCATCCACTAATAGAAAAAGGGTCAAACGTAAAGCACATTAGTGCCGGTTTGAATTAGAGCCGGCACTAATGTGTACATTAGTGCCGGTTCGTGACGGCGATCAATAGTACCGGTTCATGGCGAACCTTTAGTACCGGTTGGTGGCACGAACCGGTACTAAAGAGGCTGTGTCAGCCTGCGGTCAGGCTGTGGCCCCACCATCACCATTTAGTGCCGGTTCGTAGCACGAACCGGTACTAATGAGGTTATCGCAAGCTGTTTTTATTCCCACCTCGCCAAGAGAGAGGCAATATGAGCGGTTTATAAGCCGTGAGTGCACAGACAATGACGAGAGTTGCAATGCTCATCTACATGTTGATTAGCTTCAAGCCTTGCGGAATAGCATAGATTGCACTGAGCTATGTGCAGTGCAGTCTACACTATTCTGAATGGCTTGAAGCAAATTAACCAGCATTGCACCTCTTTTTTATTTTTAATAACTTATTTGAACTCCGGACTTCTTTTGTGTTTAGTATGCAGCATTTAAAGCGACGTCATCAATTTCCAACATGTCCTGACATCATTTGTTGTTTTTCGGTCATTTACCTAATTGTTTATAGAGCTAAATGAGCGTGAAATTGAAAATCACTACAAAATGAATCCTGAAAATGTTGAAACTTGGCATGGTATCATCATATCACCCGCATAGCATGCGCGAAAGAGTATAGAGGGTCACGGCAAAAACTGGACGCACTTCGTGTACAAACTAGACATACTCTTTCCGAGTATCAGGGTTTCGAACGAGAACTCATCTGTTACGTACATGGCCACTTCAATGTTTTTTAAACTTATTTGAACTCCGGACTTCTTTTGTGTTTAGTATGCAGCATTTAAAGCGATGTCATCAATTTCCAACATGTTCTCACATCATTTGTTGTTTTTCGGTCATTTACCTAATTGTTTAGAGAGCTAAATGGCCGTGAAATTGAAAATCACTACAAAATGAATCCTGAAAATGTTGAAACTTGGCATGGTATCATCATATCACCCGCATAGCATGCGCGAAAGAGTATAGAGGGTCACGGCAAAAACTGGACGCACTTCGTGTACAAACTAGACATACTCTTTCCGAGTATCAGGGTTTCGAACGAGAACTCATCTGTTACGTACATGGCCACTTCAATGTTTTTTAAACTTATTTGAACTCCGGACTTCTTTTGTGTTTAGTATGCAGCATTTAAAGCGATGTCATCAATTTCCAACATGTTCTCACATCATTTGTTGTTTTTCGGTCATTTACCTAATTGTTTAGAGAGCTAAATGGCCGTGAAATTGAAAATCACTACAAAATGAATCCTGAAAATGTTGAAACTTGGCATGGTATCATCATATCACCCGCATAGCATGCGCGAAAGAGTAGAGAGGGTCACGGCAAAAACTGGACGCACTTCGTGTACAAACTGGACAAATACTCTTTCGGAGTAATCAGGATTTCGCCGGACGATACGGTAGACAGTAATGCATGTCACGTCACGGTTCATCGAAACATCTGTCATCCTGTCGTGTAAATTAAAGTTACTTGATTTGCCAAAGCTTCTGAGCTTAGCTCTTATTTGCTGTGTCTAGGCTAGCTCCATGTCATCTTGTGCACAGCTGACGCTCTCTACTCTTATAATCGTTCCACATACATGGTTATCTGCGGGTGCTACATTCATTGCTTACTTTTTCGGATCATGTTTACCCATAATTGGTGTACAAAATTTGAGTTAAGGGACTACAATGACGCTAGAAATTTGGATTAGGAAAACTTACAAAATTTAGATCATACCATGCAAGTTTCAACATTTTCAGGATTCATTTTGTAGTGATTTTCAATTTCACGGTCATTTAGCTCTCTAAACAATTAGGTAAATGACCGAAAAACAACAAATGATGTCAGAACATGTTGGAAATTGATGATCGTTTTGAATGCTGCATACTGAACACAAAAGAAGTCCGGAGTTCAAATAAGTTTAAAAAACATTGAAGTGGCCATGTAACAGATGAGTTCTCGTCCGAAACCCTGATACTCGAAAGAGTTTGTCCAGTTTGTACCACGAAGTGCGTCCAGTTTTTGCCGTGACCCTCTCTACTCTTTCGCGCATGCTATGCGGGTGATATGATGATACCATGCCAAGTTTCAACATTTTCAGGATTCATTTTGTAGTGATTTTCAATTTCACGGTCATTTAGCTCTCTAAACAATTAGGTAAATGACCGAAAAACAACAAATGATGTCAGAACATGTTGGAAATTGATGATCGCTTTGAATGCTGCATACTGAACACAAAAGAAGTCCGGAGTTCAAATATTTGTTGTTTTTCGGTCATTTACCTAATTGTTCAGTATGCAGCATTCAATTTCCAAAATAAATAGAAGAAAATAAATAATGCAGAAAATAAAAAAAAACTATACAAAAAAATTGCTCAAAAATAAATAGAAGAAAATAAATAATGCAGAAAAGAAAAAACTATATAAAAAACTACTCAAAAATAAATAGAAGAAAATAAGTAATGCAGAAAAGAAAAAACTATATAAAAAATACGCTGCCCAGTGGGCCTGCCAGACCTAGGGTGTGCAAATGCAGGCCCAGAAGGGCCAGCAGACTCACAGGGCAGCGCGCCCTAATTAATTAGGCCCAGAAGCCTGCTATATAGAGAGTTCGAAAGAGGTAGCCGCGGCTGGGTTTATAAATCAGTGCGGCTGCCCTTCGCCGGGCGAGGTGGGACTAAACTTTGGGGTGGCAGCGCAAGGCCTTTAGTACCGGTTGGTGGCTCCAACCAGTACTAAAGACCACCCTTAAGTACCGGTTGGAACCACCAACCGGTACTAAAGGCCTGCTCTTCCCGCCTCTTTGCCTGGCCAAAGTAGGCCTTTAGTACCGGTTGGTGGCTTCAACCGGTACTAAAGGCTCACCCTATATATACAGCACTTACGAAATTTTAGTTACATCCCCCCACTTCTTTCATCAACCTCTCGCGCGCCGCTCCCGTCGTCCCCGCCCGTCGCCCGTCGTCGTCGTCGTCGTCCCCGTCGCCGCCCCGAACGCCGCGCGCCGCCGTCCGTCGTCGTCCTACGCCGCGGTCTCGTCGTCGTCCCGCGCCGCCGTCTGTACGTATCTCGCTCTCTCCTCGCGCGTACCCGGCCGCGCGCCGTCCGCCCCGAACGCCGCCCGCCGCCGCCCCGAACGCCGCCGCCCCCGCCCCGTACGTACGGGGCGGCGGCGTACGGGGCCGCACACACACACACACATATACCACACACGCATACACACACACATACACACATACGTACACACATACACGTATACACACACATACACACACACACATTTTTTTTACTTATTTTCTGTTTTTTAGAAAAGTTAATTAGATGATCGAATGTTAGATTAATGTCGAATGTTAGATTAATGTCGAATGTTAGATGAATTAGCTAGCTAGATAGAAAAATTGTCGAACTAGAGATTAGAAGTAGTTGAATAATTAATATAACTAGTTTATTTTTAGTAAGAAAATTTAGGTATATGAGATTTGAACTAGTTCAATAATTAATATAACTAGTTTATTTTTAGTAAGAAAAATTTAGGTATCTGAGATTTGATGATCTAATTAAAATATTATTTGTTAATGAGTTTTTCTGTTTATTTATTTTTTTATATATTTTGAGTTTATATAAATGTTAGATTAATGTCAAATGTTAGATGAATATATATTTGGCTAGATATAGGTGTTTAATGTTTCACCTATATGAACATAGGAAATGTCATCTGACGACGAAAAAGATTTCATTATGTGCGAACACTGTGAAGACCAGCGCGGCCTGTGCGACCAAAATTTCCTTGTTGATGGTAGGCGCTTCAGCATCAAGCTAGATGAGACATTCGAAGTTGATACAGTAAGTCACTTTGTCAATTATTATTTGAATGCAAAACTTATGCTTCATTTGCTTCAACTTATAATTTTAAATTTTCACTATTCTACTAGCGCATCCCCTGCCATGCAAGAATTTTTGTCTTGGATAAGATAGCTTTTAGTGCTATAGATGATATGGAGGTAAAGAGAGTTTACTTGAAGACGGAGCATGGGTATACTTTCAACGTCAAATTATATAATGGAGACACATACACCCATTTTGAATGCAAAACTTGGCAAGCACTATGCAAGGCTTATGCATTTGAGCCTGATATGGTTATCACCTTTGATATTCGTCTGGAAGATGATATTGAAGGTAATATAGACATCTGGGTTGATGTGCAAACGCCTCCAGTTCTACCATTTGGTGAGTTTTTCTCAACCATGCATGCATATGTGTTTATGTCTTTGATACAGTTTATTCAAAAATAGTTGACAACTAATTTGTATTGTCAGCTTATTTCGGTTCAAGCAAACATGTCCGGCGCTTGGTAGACAGGACCTACTACTGCCCCGGGGCTCAACTAAACTGCGAGGAGATAAGTCATTATGTTTCATGGCTTGAGGATCTTAATACCGTCAAGACAAAATTTTTTCCTAAACATAGAAATGTTAGTACTCAAAACGTGCGACCAATGGTGATCGTATTGAACTACGGTCACATCTATAATCGAAAGATGGTAAGATTTTAAATATTTGTCCTTAATTAGTGCATCTTTTGCATACATTATTTTTGAAGCTAAACTTTTATTGCTTAGTATATTAATTACTATACGATGTTCTTCAACAGGCACTTCCGATGACAGTTGTGCCTCAGTGGATCGAGACAAAAGGTCGCATGTCAATGGTTAGCTTACGACCAAGATTTCCTACATTGCACATGAGTGCATTCAGGATTTCTGAAAGCGAAGAATGCTTAATAGTGAAAGATTGGAGCAAAATTGTTAACGATCGCAGAGAAGTACTAGGGGGCAGCAAGGAGAAGTGCAACCCAAGATTAGGAGACAGATTCATCTGCATGCTCTAGTATGGTGAATCAGGAGAGCTATACATGTTCTATGCTATTCTACCTGAGAGGGAGCAGCAGGATCAGTAGCTACTAGTTCATGCTCTTAATTAGTACTTGTCTCATGTCCGTGTCCTGAACTTCGATGTTGGTGATGATTATGTTGAACTTGATGATATCTTTGCTTCTGTTACAAAGTGAATGTTTCCTCTTTAAGCTAGCCAGCGTTGATGATGATTAGATAGCTAGCGGTAATGACTATGATGATTAAATAGTGGTAATTAGACGACTATGATGATTTTTAGCTAGCTAGAGTTTATTTATTTATTAATATGCGATGATGATGATGATGATGATGAATACAACTCATTATAACGTAAAACAATCCTAAATTAAATTGATAACACAAATTTAATTGAAAAATACAAAATAAAACAAAAACCCACAACCATTTAGTACCGGTTGGTGTTACCAACCGGTACTAAAGGGCTCCCGGCCCCCGGAGCTGGCTCGTGCCACGTGGTTTCCCTTTAGCACCGGTTCGTGCTGAACCGGTACTAAAGGGGGGGGGCCTTTAGTGCCAAAACGTTAGTGTCGGTTCCTAAACCGGCACTAAAGGGCCTTACGACCCGGTGCTATTGCCCGGTTCTGCACCAGTGATCATAGCGCTACTCCTATTCCGGCTGCCCCTCTTCCTGCCTAAAATCAAAGTGCACGATCTCTTTTTGTTGTCTCTGATGTTGTTTGTGCGGCTGGTGACGCCCTCCTTCATCTCTTGGTTTGGCTGCAGGTCATGTACAAGGTGTGGATGGTGTGGAGTAACTCCATGATTGGAGGGGAATGGAAATCATGCCAGGCTATTCATATTGTTTGGTGGGGCGGATCGAGCAAGGAAGGGTAAGGATTTGATGTAATGATGATGGATCCAGATGAGGTAGGAGCGTAACTATGGGGTGGTTCGTGTCGAGGATGATCTTGATTGCCTTCTCTGCAGGCTGGATCTGACACATGTTCGCCGCCATCAATCCCACCCCAGCAGTGGATGGAAACTGCC
Source organism: Triticum urartu (assembly GCF_003073215.2). Lineage (NCBI taxonomy): Eukaryota > Viridiplantae > Streptophyta > Magnoliopsida > Poales > Poaceae > Triticum > Triticum urartu. The sequence goes on along the minus strand of NC_053026.1, from coordinate 504,564,754 downwards.
CTCCACCGACTGTCTCCTCCTTCCTGCTTCTCTCTCTGGAACTTCTTCCTTCAGTTTGTTGTTTGTTGACCTCGCTAGACAGAGTTTTGAATGTATGTACAAGTGATTAGAGTGCAGATCCACGTTGGCATGTGCAACTGTTTGGCGCAGCACTGTCCATTCGTCCGATACTCCGATTTGGATGCCATGTACACCAACACGCATGGAAGAATGGTTGTATTTGTTCATTGTCGTACAAGAGAGGGAATAAGCTGAACATTTTCCCTTTTATGTATGGAGAGGAAGAATTAGAAGGTCATGACTCTGGAGTCTGGACTAGAGCCTATACACGATTGTATACAGGGCCTTTGTCTCTGATTCATGTGATTTTTATCTACAGATTCTGTCAAATTAGTTCACACATCTATTTAGACACATTATATACTTCATATGTAATTATGAGGGTAAAACGTAATGCATGTTATATCTTTTGACAGCAGCAAAATAGAAAAAAACATTTTCTGTTCATATTCATGAACCTACTTTTTGTTCACATCCCTTTCTCTTATTATAGAGGCCTGATGTTATGGACTCCTGAATGTTTCATATGCAGCTCACATATACAAGTTGCATTGTTCTCTATTATTTCTTTTAGAATTTCCTTATGAGAGAACCTCACATGCTACATTCGTGAACAACACATGTAGCTTCTTACAAAATACACTATGACTTCTACCTCAAATTGGTAGTTATGCTGCCCAATTTAGAATTAGTTATCAGTAAAGTGGCTGCATTTGTTTGTAATAAAGGAAAACTCTCATTAGTACTCTTTGGTTAGTTTCTACTTGCAGTTGTGCCATGCCAAATCCCTAATATATTGTAACTATCTATAGTGTAATCACTTTGATCTGTCTTTTTGTATTCTCTACAATGTTAGTGACTATGAATCATCCTACGGTATGTCCGCATTGCTACAAAATTCCCGCAGCAACGCGCGGGGCATCATCTAGTTTGTAAAACGTACAAGTAATAAAGTTATGTTGCCTCAAAAAAGTAATAAAGTTATGTTCAAATATTTATGTGTTAAAATTATTATACATACAGATGATGATTGGCAAATAGAAAATTTAAATATAAACATGTGTATTATAGGTTCGTTATCCATTTTAGACATCCATACCTGAAGGGTTGCAGTGGCTAATCCGTGTCATATTAAACTCTTTGGTCCTGGGTTTGAGTTCTGGTGGAACCAGTTTTTGTGTTAATTTCAGCATATGTGCTCAGTATTGTTGTCTGGTTTTCTCGTAAATAAAAAATGCAAGTGGGTTTTGTGCAAAAATACATCATGGTGGTTCACTTTTTTAGTAAATAAGGGTGTTTTTTGCAAAAATACATCAGGCCAGCTCACCGACAGTAGGGTCATACACATGGATTCGCCCGTTTACGTATATTATAACCATATCTGCACGCTTGAGTCAAGTTAAGTGGCCGCAAAATCATATTTTTTTTAATTCTAGCACTAAACTTAATATGTGACGCAAGTTCATATTATCTCTTAAAAAATGTTCATGATATTTAGAAAAAATTCGCGTAGTTAAAAAAAGTTTCATGTAATGCAAGATAAATGTCTCATATAAGTACAGTCCAATTGCAAGTGGTGGCGGTATTGTGACTAGGACAAAAAGGTCATTAGAGAAAAAACCCGAAAGTCAAAAAAAAATCCCTATATGAAAAATAGGGCAAAGGGGACAAAGATGGATGTGAGATCACTCATCGTGTCGGCTCTCCTCTAGACAAAGAGGAATGGAAGAGAGAAGTGGCGATTGAAAGTGAAGAGGCCCGGACCAGCTCGATTCTTCAACTTATACAACACATGCCAAAATAAGGATAAACAAAACGAATTTTTTTTAGGGCTACAAAACGAAATATGACCTCAGATCGTGCCGTGAAAACAGCCCAACATGCATGAATGGGCCGACAAGTGGACACTGGACGCATGGCGCGACACCGGACGCATGCGGAAAAACAACCCACGATCAAGATTTTTACACCTTTTAAAGCAAACAGATCGAACAGTCATTAGACATTGCTAAATATTATTTAGATGAGAATGTGCAACCCGTTTAAAAAGTCCATGAATTTGAAATAATAAATAAGAAAGGAAAAGGAAAAAAATGGAAAATAGACAATAACGAATAGATAGGTAAAAGTATGAATCTTAAAAAGTTTATGGATTTAAACAAAAAAGCCAAAAAAACTCATTTGCTGCGTGAGAGAAAACACACATACGGATGAATTAGTGACTACAAAAACTAGATCGTGCTTTTCACCTATCAAAAACCTATTGTGTCAACTGCCCTAGAACGCTAAAACCTCTCAAAATTACATACAAAAATATACTGACAAACTAAAGCTACACTGCTGTATATGAAAGATGAAGCTACACTGCCGCTCGTGGTATTTACAAACAAAAAAGGGTAAATCTAGCAACAAGTCCGAGCTTTTCTCAGAGCCTCTTTCCAGCCGCCGCCTCCTCCTCCAAGAAAAGCTAGGGTTCGTGCCTCTCGCCGGCTCCGCTGTAGATCCGCCTCGTCTCCGGTGGCCCTAGGGCCATGGCGGCGCGGTGGATCCTGGCAAGGGCCGGCGGGAGGCCTCCGTTGTTAGTCGTTCCTTCAAGATTTGTTAGGGTTTGTGTCCTACTCAGGAAGACGAGACGGCGGCGGCTCCCTGAACATGGAATAAAGGTCTTCCCGCCTAGTCCCCGTTTCCGGTGGTGCGTCTAGCATCGTTGGTGGGGGTGTGAAGGTGTGTCTCCGGCGGATCTATCTTCGGTGGATTTGTTCGGATCTGGTTGTGGTTCGTCTATATTCGTGTGTCTTCAGGTTGGATACTTTCGATCTACGTTATTCTTCATCAGCGACGGTTGCTGTTCTGGTGCGCTGGTCTTAAGGGGTCTTAACACGACGACTTCCCGACTGTTTAATACAACAAGTTGTGCCCGACTCCGGCGAGGGAGGGGTGATGACGGTGGCGCGCCTTCGGCTCGCTTCAGTGATTGTAGTCGTTGCTAGGTGGTCTACGGATCTGGATGTAATTTTTATTATTTCTAGTGTTTGTTGTATTATCATGATAGAAGATGAATAGAGTGAAAGTTTTTTCAAAAAAAAAGGTTAAATCTTGTTGATCCCTTCCCATGCGCCGCAAACATAGTACGGGAAAAGTAAACAAGGAGCGCAACGCGTCTCTCTGACACTCTTTCGTGGCCCACGCGTTCAAAACGACGGGCCGCAGTTGCATGTAACACAACGCCAAGAACACACAGTAGCCTGCGAATTAGAAAAAGGCCTGACACATGACAACACCAAATCATCCATGCACGAAAATTTCCCTAAAAAAAATCCATGCACGAATATTAAAGACAACACAAATCGAACGTTGAAAGAGTTAGATGTGAGGTAACTAATTTTCATCGCAAAACCGTTATTTATTTCTGGCAATGATCGGTTAACTAGCAAGATAGTACTCCCTCCGTCCCATAATATAAGAACATTTTTCAAGCTAACATAGTTTGAAAAACGTTTTTATATTATGGAACAGAGGGAGTAGTACATAACACTACAAGATTACTAATGAGGCAGGCCCTTAAGAGGAAAGCACGGCTTAGGACACTTTTCGAACACAACCACCAGGGGCAGCCCCTGCCACCCATTTTCCTTAACTACCAGCCACCACTTTTTGTTATATTTGTACAACACCAGATCACGGCAACCGCACGGCTCATGTTTGCACCCCGGGGCGTAGCACGATGTCAGCTTGTATGCGCCGTGATGCCTCTCGACGCGAAAAATGAACTTTTTGTCCGTGCCATCTGTCAGCACGTCGCTCCCCTCCGTATTTATGAAGTGGCCGACGGTCACATGCAAATTATGCGTGATACCTGCACCCATGTACCACTGGAGACGCTGCTTGCACTTGTTGATGGTGTCGCCGAATTCGATCACGACGTCGGTCGAGAGGCGGGGTTGTGACGCCCGGATAATTAAACTACAGTAAACCCTCATTAATGGTGCCATGTCATCACTTTACTATTACTAATCGCAGTTGATAAAAATCGCAATCCAAATTCAAGTTCAAACTAAAGTGCAAAATTCAAATTTCTCAAACATGCAAAATAAAATGTTCAAAGTGTTGCAAATATTCCATCATTATTTATGGTGGTGATCCAACATTGTTTTAAAGTCTTTAATTGCTCCCAAGTATATATATCAGTGGCTAAAAACTAATCAATGCCTTTTATAAATTATAAATATTAAACTAAATTTTTTAGGTGTCAAGCTTTTTTTGTGGCAGTGCTCAATATTTCCTAGTATTTGTTTTGTCCAACTCCACATTTTTGCAAAGTCGTTTGATGGCTTATTTAAATGCAAATGGAGGCTGTTAAAAGAAAACAGAACAATAAAAAGAAAACGAGAAGAAGAAAAGGAAGAGAGAGCACGTGCCCCCACTGCGCCTCACCCAAGTCAGCGCACCTAACCCCCGGTCGTCTTCTTCTGTTCACGACCGTGCCCGAACAGGATCGCGTCCCCGTCGAACCACCTCGCCGGCCATGCCGTGGGAGGATAAGGCCTCCACGAGGCGCCCTCCCCCCAGATATTTCTTCCCACTCGCCTCACTCCTCCTCGGCGCCCTCCCTCCCAGATCCATCTTCTCTCTCTCCCTCATCGTCCTCTCGGCTCACCCGAGCGCCTATGTCGCCGTCGTTGGCCACCACCGTGGTGACCGTCTCCCCCGTGCCTCTCCAACCTGTTCGTCTGCACCAACGTCGTCGACTGCGTCCTCCCCATCCACAAGATCGAGCTCGGACCCCCTCGACCATCGGGATCGGGTTCTTCCCCGCACCTACGGTCGCCGACGAGCTCCGTCCGCTGCGACCGTCCTGCTACTACTAATCCGTCGCCGCCTTTCTTGTGCCACACCGTGAGCCTCTACTCCTTCTCCTCCTCTTCCCCGTTGGATTCGGTCCATTAGCGCATCTTCCGCTTGTTGCCGTAGCCTACGGCCGCTAGCACGACTCCCTCACCCGTGCTCCCTTGGCCTCTGGCCATGACCGGCTGCACCTGACCGCGTCCCCGTGCGTGCTCGCCCGTGCGTGGCGGTGCCTCCGCCGAGCCCACCGTCCTGCTACCGCTGCTCATCGTCGGGCGGTGTTTCGGACGCCATGGCCGGAGCTCCGCTCCCGCGCGCGGTCATGCGCCCCTGCCGTGGCCCTCACACGCACGCGAACCCCACACATCGCCGCTCCCTGCGTTGCCGCCCACCGCGCCCTGTCTCTGCTCGCGCCCGCCGTGGCCACGTCCTTGGACTGCATCCTGTAGCCGCCCCACGCCTGCTTCGCGCGTCCTGGCCGCGACCGCCTGCGCCCAGCCGCCCTTGCCCGCACGCCCGTGCGTGGCCTCGCCATCACCTGCTGCTGCTCGCAGCACAGCTGCCCGTGCTGCAACCTGCTGCTCTACTGAATCTGCTACTGCTGCTAATTAGTGTAGTTATATGGCTAGCTTTAGGGATTTTACACTGATTAACCCCCTAAACATCCCCTAATCAACAGTTAAACAATTGTTAGTATGTGTGAAAATAATATGAGTAGGTAGTACACTTGACAAGGCTCAAATGTGTTCATTGGACCAAATCCATTTGATGCCTGGATGAAATCATATAAAAATCACAAATTGCTATCTTCTGTCAATAGAGAACATAATTAACACCTAGCATAGTGTGTTGCGTGTCGTGTGTGGTCTGTGCGTGTGTGCACAACCAGCCTCACGGTTGTGCCACCAGGCCGGCCCTTGTTTAGTTTAGTTAGTAATACTTTAGTGCTCAATTAGTATAATAACAAATGACAAATGGTCCCCTCTGTTTATTAGCTTTAGTTAGTTGTTCTAAAACGGCTAAGTCTATGACAAATGGGCCCCGCTGTTAATTAAGCAAGATTTCCTAAACTACTAAACTTAGAGTCAATGACATGCGGACCCATTTCTACTATTCACTGGTTGACTAGTCTCTATTGACCTGGTCAACTGGGCCCTCTGACCCATCTGTCAGCCACATGTGCACAATGTTGGGTACACTTCTGTGTACCCGTAGCATTTACTGTTTATTTTCGAAATAATAATAATTTTAGAAAATCAATTAAAACTTTGAAATTCAATATAAAATTAACCATAGCACGGATTAAATACTTTGTACATGAAAGTTGCTCAGAACGACGAGACGAATCCGGATACGCAGCCCATTCGTCTGCCACACATCCCTAGCATAGCGAACACGCAACTTTCCCCCTCCGATTCATCTGTCCGAAAAAGCAAACATCGATATTTTCCGGATGTTTCCCCCCTTCATTCGATATCACCTCATACTTCGTTAGGTCACCCCTAACACCGCGCATTGCATGTTATGCTTTGTGTTGCTTTGTTTGCTCTGTTATTTATTGTGTCCCCCCTCCGTTACTTCTTTCCGGTAGACCCGAGACCGCTGCCGGTACCCCCGATCGACTACGGTGTTGACAACCCCTCCTTGCCAGAGCAACCAGGCAAGCCCCCCCTTGATCACCAGATATCACCTATTCTTCTCTATACTGCTTGCATTAGAGTAGTGTAGCATGTTACTGCTTTCAGTTAATCCTATACTGCTGCATAGCCTGCCCTTGCTACTACTGTTGTTATCTTTACCTGCTATCCTACTGCTTAGTATAGGATGCTAGTGTTCCATCAGTGGCCCCTACAACTTCTTGTCGTCTGCCATGCTATACTACTGGGGCCGTGGTCACTTCGAGGTGATCACGGGCATATACTATATACTTTACACTGTTACATTACCTGATACTGTTCGGAGTTGGGGCTGAAGGGGCAGGTGGCTCCATCCCGGTAGAGGTGGGCTGGGTCCCGATGGCCCCCGACTGTTACTTTGTGCGGAGCGACAAGGCAGGTTGAGGACCACTAGAGAGAGGTGGGCCTGGCCCTGGTCGGCGTTCGCAGATACTTAACACGTTTAACGAGATCTTGGTATTTGATCTGAGTCTGGCTACTGGCCTATACGCACTAACCATCTACGCGGGGACAGTTATGGGCACTCGACGTCGTGGTATCAGCCGAAGCCTTTGTGACGTCAGTGACTGAGCGGCGCACGCCGAATTGGACCGTAAGCCTGATCTTGTATTAAGGGGGCTAGTTCTGCTTCTGGCCGCGTACGCAACGTGCAGGTGTGCAATGGGCGATGGGCCCAGACCCCTGCGCCATAGGATTTAGACCGGCATGCTGACCTCTCTGTTTTGCCTGGGTAGGGCTACGACATGTTGATCTTCCGAGGCCGGGCATGACCCAGGAAAGTGTGTCCGGACAAATGGGATCGAGCGTGTTGGGTTATGTGGTGCACCCCTGCAGGGAAGTTAATCTATTCAAATAGCCGTGATCTTCGGTAACAGGACGACTTGGAGTTGTACCTTGACCTTATGACAACTAGAACCGGATACTTAATAAAACACACCCTTCCAAGTGCCAGATACAACCGTGGTCGCTCTCTCACAGGGCGACGAGGGGAGGATCATCGGTTAGGATTATGCTATGCGATGCTACTTGGAGGACTTCAGTCTACTCTCTTCTACATGCTGCAAGACGGAGGCTGCCAGAAGCGTAGTCTTCGACAGGATTAGCTATCCCCTCTTATTCTGGCATTCTGCAGTTCAGTCCACTGATATGGCCTTTACACATATACCCATGCATATGTAGGTGTAGCTCCTTGCTTGCGAGTACTTTGGATGAGTACTCACGGTTGCTTTCTCCTTCTTTTCCCCCTTTCCCTTCTACCTGGTTGTCGCAACCAGATGCTGGAGTCCAGGAGCCAAACGCCACCGTCGACGACAACTCCTACTACACCGGAGGTGCCTACTACCACGTGCAGCCCGCTGACGACGACCAGGAGTAGTTAGGAGGATCCCAGGCAGGAGGCCTGCGCCTCTTTCGATCTGTATCCCAGTTTGTGCTAGCCTTCTTAAGGCAAACTTGTTTAACTTATGTCTGTACTCAGATATTGTTGCTTCCGCTGACTCGTCTATGATCGAGCTCTTGTATTCGAGCCCTCGTGGCCCCTGGCTTGTAATATGATGCTTGTATGACTTATTTTATTTGTAGAGTTGTGTTGTGATAACAATGTAGATCTTATCATTGAAGCTTCTCTTACATTAATTATCCCCTTGGTATAAGTTCATCTCATATCTGGGATCTGGCCTTTTGCAATCGTGGTTCCGACCATGTTCTCCTTTAAATACCATTTCGTGTGCAAGTTTAAGCGCTTCTCTTCTGTAGAGCAATACCCCAGTCCAACCTCTACTTTGATCTGTTATCGAGTATTACCCCCTCTGGTATCTCGAGATTATCATGGAACTACATAATGTCTTATGAGTCCTTCTTCAAGTATTATTTGACTTTCGCTGCACCATCATTTGACTTGATGTCATCGCCGACCGATTACATCTTCATGAAATCTCTCAACAATTGTGTCGTGATCATCATCAATCTTATGAGCTCTTCTAGGATATCAATCGAATTCATGATGAGAAATACCATCCTTGCCACTCGATGAATTGTGTTATCATCGACAACTTTATTGCCTTCCCTCCAACACAAACTTGTTCATGTTCTGTGTTATACCTTGAGTTCCTTGCTATCCAACATTTGGTCTTCTTTACCTTGGAGTATTACCATCTTTTATATCAAGGATGTCGTGCTTAGCACACCCGGCCGGAGGCCCTATGGTTATAGATTCCTTTTCAGCAAGGTTATCCATTCTTCCATGAGGAAATTGTAAGACTTATTCTACAAGTTATTCCTGATGGATCCTTTGTGTTTCCAAAGTCTGACCTTTGCATGAAGACCATGTCCATGCTATCTCGAAGCATATATATGGTACTCCTATTTTCAACAAGAACATTTAAAGCCTAATGTTAAATGTTTCCTGCTCAATTATCCAAACACCGCTGTATGGGTAATGTCTTTAAAGTTCTCTTCCCTTTCCTAAATGGTTTCTACCTTCTATCATGTCATGGATATCATCTGCTTGTCCTTGGGAAGGATATACCCTTGAAATATGTGTTTAAACACATGTTATTTTCCATTGTTCTGTTAATCTGATGATCACATTTTCCATTCCATTGTTTTGTTTAACCTTTCTGGTGATCTATATGATCTAAGCAGTAATGTTCTTTTGCTTATGTAAACACCTTGGTGTACAACCGTGTCAGTAAGACCCTATTGCTTTTGTTGGTAGCATTCCGGTAACCACCGATGGACGAGAACTTTTCCTATTGGTCCGCCTCGTTCAATGAGCAGGAAAATGGTTCTCTTCGTCCCTCGCCCTTGGTACCGATGTTATTGTTGACATAAATGACAGGCTATCCTCTGACATGCCTTGTTATCATGACTGTGCAAAATATCACCGCCCTTTCTACTTTTAACCCACATGGTGGGCCCATAACCCACAAATTCCACATGATCGAAACCTGACTCTCCTGTACACCCCTTGTTCCCAAGGTTGTTCCTCGTGCATGGCCTCGTATGTAATTCATGAGCCACCTTCCGAGAGATCATCAATTCTGGCATCAGACGCAATACTTATTCCCATTGCTCTGAACCCCTTTAACACTTCGTTTTGGGCAACGAACGATTGCCTATGTGCTTGAAACTTCTATTTTTCCCCTTCTTATTTTGCTCTCAAAAATTTCTTAAGTTTCAATTCGAGAGTTACTTTCCCCCACTTTCCCTGATGTCATCTACCAGATAAGCAACCTTGTAGAGGTCGGTCCTTTCGAAGCTACCCCTTATAATTTTCGTACATATGATGGTGATCCTGAAGAAGGGATGCCGGCTTCATCATGATGACTGAAGCATAGGAATGAAGACATCAACGGAAAGGATCAACTACTTCGGGAAGTGCAACAAAGACCGAGAAGACCCATTAGAATTTCGCAACCTACTCTTTCCCCCGTAGTCCCCTCCTAAATCTCGGGACGAGATTTCTTGTAGTGGAGGAGAATTGTGACGCCCGGATAATTAAACTACAGTAAACCCTCGTTAATGGTGCCATGTCATCACTTTACTATTACTAATCCGCAGTTGATAAAAATCGCAATCCAAATTCAAGTTCAAACTAAAGTGCAAAATTCAAATTTCTCAAACATGCAAAATAAAATGTTCAAAGTATTGCAAATATTCCATCATTATTTATGGTGGTGATCCAACATTGTTTTAAAGTCTTTAATTGCTCCCAAGTATATATATCAGTGGCTAAAAACAATAATCAAATGCCTTTTATAAATTATAAAATATTAAACTAAATTTTTTAGGTGTCAAGCTTTTTTTGTGGCAGTGCTCAATATTTCCTAGTATTTGTTTTGTCCAAATCCACATTTTTGCAAAGTCGTTTGGTGGCTTATTTAAATGCAAATGGAGGCTGTTAAAAGAAAACAGAATAATAAAAAGAAAACCGAGAAGAAGAAAAGGAAGAGAGAGCACGTGCCCCCACTGGGCCTCACCCAAGTCAGCGCACCTAACCCCCGGTCGTCTTCTTCTGTTCACGACCATGCCCGAACAGGATCGCGTCCCCGTCGAACCACCTCGCCGGCCATGCCGTGGGAGGATAAGGCCTTCACCGAGGCGCCCCTCCCCCCAGATATTTTCTTCCCACTCGCCTCACTCCTCCTCGGCGCCCTCCCTCCCAGATCCATCTTCTCTCTCTCCCTCATCGTCCTCTTGGCTCACCCGAGCGCCTACGTCGCAGTCGTTGGCCACCACCGCGGCGACCGTCTCCCCCGTGCCTCTCCAACTTGTTCGTCTGCACCAACGTCGTCGACTGCGTCCTCCCCATCCACAAGATCGAGCTCGGACCCCCTCGACCATCGGGATCGGGTTCTTCCCCGCACCTACGGCCGCCGACGAGCTCCGTCCGCTGCGACCGTCCTGCTACTACTAATCCGTTGCCGGCCTTTCTTGTGCCACACCGTGAGCCTCTACTCCTTCTCCTCCTCTTCCCCGTTGGATTCGGTCCATTAGCGCATCTTCCGCTTGTTGCCGTAGCCTACGGCCGCTAGCACGACTCCCTCACCCGTGCTCCGTTGGCCTCTGGCCATGACCGGATGCACCCGACCGCGTCCCCGTGCGTGCTCGCCCGTGCGTGGCGGTGCCTCCGCCGAGCCCACCGTCCTGCTACCGCTGCTCATCGTCGGGCGGTGTTTCGGACGCCATGGCCGGAGCTCCGCTCCCGCGCGCGGTCATGCGCCCCTGCCGTGGCCCTCACACGCACGCGAACCCCACACATCGCCGCTCCCTGCGTTGCCGCCCACCGTGCCCTGTCTCTGCTCGCGCCCGCCGTGGCCACGTCCTTGGACTGCATCCTGTAGCCGCCCCACGCCTGCTTCGCGCGTCCTGGCCGCGACCGCCTGCGCCCAGCACGCCCTTGCCCGCACGCCCGTGCGTGGCCTCGCCATCGCCTGCTGCTGCTCGCAGCACTGCTGCCCGTGCTGCAACCTGCTGCTCTACTGAATCTGCTGCTGCTGCTAATTAGTGTAGCTATATGGCTAGCTTTAGGGATTTTACACTGATTAACCCCCCTAAACATCCCCTAATCAACAGTTAAACAGTTGTTAGTATGTGTGAAAATAATATGAGTAGGTAGTACACTTGACAAGGCTCAAATGTGTTCATTGGACCAAATCCATTTGATGCCTGGATGAAATCATATGAAAATCACAAATTGCTATCTTCTGTCAATAGAGAACATAATTAACACCTAGCATAGTGTGTTGCGTGTCGTGTGTGGTCTGTGCGTGTGTGCACAACCAGCCTCACGGTTGTGCCACCAGGCCGGCCCTTGTTTAGTTTAGTTAGTAATACTTTAGTGCTCAATTAGTATAATAACAAATGACAAGTGGTCCCCTCTGTTTATTAGCTTTAGTTAGTTGTTCTAAAACGGCTAAGTCTATGACAAATGGGCCCCGCTGTTAATTAAGCAAGATTTCCTAAACTACTAGACTTAGAGTCAATGACATGCGGACCCATTTCTACTATTCACTGGTTGACTAGTCTCTATTGACCTGGTCAACTGGGCCCTCTGGCCCCATCTGTCAGCCACATGTGCACAATGTTGGGTACACTTCTGTGTACCCGTAGCATTTACTGTTTATTTTCGAAATAATAATAATTTTAGAAAATCAATTAAAACTTTGAAATTCAATATAAAATTAACCATAGCACGGATTAAAATACTTTGTACATGAAAGTTGCTCAGAACGACGAGACGAATCCGGATACGCAGCCCATTCGTCTGCCACACATCCCTAGCATAGCGAACACGCAACTTTCCCCCTCCGATTCATCTGTCCGAAAAAGCGAAACATCGGATATTTTTCCGGATGTTTCCCCCCTTCATCGATATCACCTCATACTTCGTTAGGTCACCCCTAACACCGCGCATTGCCATGTTATGCTTTGTGTTGCTTTGTTTGCTCTGTTATTTATTGTGTCCCCCCTCCGTTACTTCTTTCCGGTAGACCCGAGACCGCTGCCGGTACCCCCGATCGACTACGGTGTTGACAACCCCTCCTTGCCAGAGCAACCAGGCAAGCCCCCCCTTGATCACCAGATATCACCTATTCTTCTCTATACTGCTTGCATTAGAGTAGTGTAGCATGTTACTGCTTTCAGTTAATCCTATACTGCTGCATAGCCTGCCCTTGCTACTACTGTTGTTATCTTTACCTGCTATCCTACTGCTTAGTATAGGATGCTAGTGTTCCATCAGTGGCCCTACACTCTTGTCCGTCTGCCATGCTATACTACTGGGCCGTGGTCACTTCGGGAGGTGATCACGGGCATATACTATATACTTTACACTGTTACATTATCGGTGATACTGTTCGGAGTTGGGGGCTGAAGGGGCAGGTGGCTCCATCCCGGTAGAGGTGGGCCTGGGTTCCCGATGGCCCCCGACTGTTACTTTGTGGCGGAGCGACAGGGCAGGTTGAGACCACCTAGGAGAGAGGTGGGCCTGGCCCTGGTCGGTGTTCGCGGATACTTAACACGTTTAACGAGATCTTGGTATTTGATCTGAGTCTGGCTACTGGCCTATACGCACTAACCATCTACGCGGGGACAATTATGGGCACTCGACGTCGTGGTATCAGCCGAAGCCTTTGTGACGTCAGCTACTGAGTGGCGCGCGCCAGATTGGACCGTAAGCCTGCTCTTGTATTAAGGGGGCTAGTTCCGCTTCCGGCCGCGTACGCAACGTGCAGGTGTGCAATGGGCGATGGGCCCAGACCCCTGTGCCATAGGATTTAGACCGGCGTGCTGACCTCTCTGTTGTGCCTAGGTAGGGCTGCGACGTGTTGATCTTCCGAGGCCGGGCATGACCCAGAAAAGTGTGTCCGGCCAAATGGGATCGAGCGTGTTGGGTTATGTGGTGCACCCCTGCAGGGAAGTTAATCTATTCGAATAGCCGTGATCTTCGGTAACAGGACGACTTGGAGTTGTACCTTGACCTTATGACAACTAGAACCGGATACTTAATAAAACACACCCTTCCAAGTGTCAGATACTACCGATGGTCGCTCTCTCACAGGGCGACGAGGGGAGGATCATCGGTTAGGGTTATGCTATGCGATGCTACTTGGAGGACTTCAGTCTACTCTCTTCTACATGCTGCAAGACGGAGGCTGCCAGAAGCGTAGTCTTCGACAGGATTAGCTATCCCCTCTTATTCTGGCATTCTGCAGTTCAATCCACCGATATGGCCTTTACACATATACCCATGCATATGTAGTGTAGCTCCTTGCTTGCGAGTACTTTGGATGAGTACTCACGGTTGCTTTCTCCTTCTTTTCCCCCTTTCCCTTCTACCTGGTTGTCGCAACCAGATGCTGGAGTCCAGGAGCCAAACGCCACCGTCGACGACAACTCCTACTACACCGGAGGTGCCTACTACCACGTGCAGCCCGCTGACGACGACCAGGAGTAGTTAGGAGGATCCCAGGCAGGAGGCCTGCGCCTCTTTCGATCTGTATCCCAGTTTGTGCTAGCCTTCTTAAGGAAAACTTGTTTAACTTATGTCTGTACTCAGATATTGTTGCTTCCGCTGACTCGTCTATGATCGAGCTCTTGTATTCGAGCCCTCGTGGCCCCTGGCTTGTAAGATGATGCTTGTATGACTTATTTTATTTGTAGAGTTGTGTTGTGATATCTTCCCATGAGTCCCTGATCTTGATCGTACACGTTTGCGTGTATGATTAGTGTACGATCGAATCGGGGGCGTCACAGGGGTGATGCCTCCTTGTCGGAGCCGTTGGTCGCCGCGGCCAGCTTGATCGACACAGGCACGCCTCTTCTACTGTTGATGGAGTCGTCGCATAGTGCCAGATCCGCGTTCATAGGACAGCCGGACTTCCATATAGAGCTATGGCTAACACATTGACTACTCAGTTCGAGGTCCACCGGCTCGATATGGTAGAAGTTGTCACCTGTTAGCTCATGGTCTTCTGTGTCATAGATCGGTTGTGGGGCTTACGCAGCTTGAAATGGGGCGCTCAACTGCAAGGCCATAGCCAAGCCAAAGAGCGGGAGGATGACCAGGAAACGTAAGTGTTCCATGGCAATGGATGTATTAACTCACGGTTAAGTTGGTGGCGTTGCTTTGCTCGGGGCATCCAGAGTACGATTATATAGATGGTGTGGTCAGCAACATTAATTTGCTAGCATTTACATAGGATATATATATAGGGGAACCTCATTTAATGTCCTAGTTTCACTTCTTTCTGCCACAATATTTTTCGTAGATAAGCCTCATTAGTGTCATAGATTTTTTTTTCTTCGATCAATTTATTCTGTGTGCATAGGCAGGCAGATATACTGCTCCATATATTAATGAAATATTTTATATTTATTCTGCAGATAGATAGTTGGACATACAATCCTCCATTTATTAATGATAATTTTTATCAAGATAGAATTATGTATATAGAAAATCTAAAGTATTGTGTGATCGTAGGTGATTTCATTTAATGTTATAGGTTTGGTTCTTTCTGCCACACTATTTTCTGAGATCGCCTTCATTAGTGTCATATTTTTTTTAGATTCGGTATGTAATACTATATTTCTTCATGATTTTTATGTCTTTATTTTATAGATAGATAGGTGGGTATTCATTTCTCCATCCACTAATGATAACTTTTATTGAGAAATAATTATGTATATGAAAAATCTAAAGCGAAGAATTCACCGGCTAGCCTTACTCCCATGACCCATATGATGGGTGTGTGTATGGACGAGATGGAAGCAACATAGGTAGATCGTGAAAGGAAAGAAGCAATAGGTTGAGTTACTGCAAAAGTCGTCTTTGAACAGTAAAATCCAAAAAAAGGAAAAAAAATTCTGAATTTTTTTGGTGCAAACATTGAAAAATCTTTTACATGATCACAAAATGTCATGTTAAAATGACATTCATGGAAGTGGTGGTAAAAAAACAAAATCAGCACTCCAAAATGCTTTCGAAAATAACAGTTTTGTAGCTTAATTATTGTTTTTCACCATCAATTCCAAGGATATCATTTCGAGATGAATTTTTTTGAGCTTGTAAAACTTTTGTCAATTTTGCAAGCTCGAAAGTTTTAAGATAAAAGTTTTACGAGGAATTGGTGTGGTTGTTCCTTTGTACCGGACACGGAACACCGACGAAGGAAGAAATTCATAGGAAAAGGAACCTCCATGATTCCAGTAAAATTCCTTCGTTCCGAATGGAGCCTTAATGGGATGGGTTCATGGGTTTCAAAAAGAACAAGAAAAATATACATATGGGATAAAGTTGAAAAACAAATACATTTTCTAGGTAACTTGGTGGTCTATTTCAAGACAACTATTTCATTTTCCCAATGAAATATGAAATTGGATAACATTTCACATTGGAGTAGTTAGGTGAATACAACACAGATGTCAATCTACAATTCTACATGTCATGGAAAGTTTGATAAAACAAAATCTTCCCCTTGTCTTCTTTATCACATTCTTTTTGTCCTTTTATATTACTAGTCAATGTGTACGTGCAATGCACATTAATTTGGAAGTAATTAAGTGCATGCGGATATTAAGTAGGATATTTTTTGTGTGTTATTATGTGATTAGCACTGTATTTAGCATAAAATTAAATGCACGCTAAACGTGTTGAGCGCTCGCCATTGAAGCAGTCTAGGTCGTTGGCTTGACATAATTTGATGGCCGAGATTAATTGAATCTGCCCCTTTGGGTCTTTTTATATTGGTATAGATTGATGCCTTCATTATATATGTACGCCCTAACATCTCTTTTATCTTGCCCACATCTTTGATTTGCCGAGAAATGTAGCTCTAGACACACTTAGTTTGTGCATAACTCACCATAACTTATTTCTTGGCGAGTCACACAACTTTGCATCTTGATAATTTCCATGATCGAGATAAACTTATTTATGGTCTATCGGCTACGGATCATGACGATGAGGATTTATGGCTTCAGAGAGCCTTTCTTCTTTCTTCTCCTCGAGGTCATACTTGTAGATGTCAAAACTTATTTCAATCATAGTTTTTATTCAATGAGCATATCACAATAGCCTTTTCTTTTTATAATGTTTTTGTAATTAGCTATTGATTCAAAGTATGTACCATATTTGCAAAGTTTAGAAATTATTGGATCAATATCCTTATCCAACTTTTATATTTACTGTTTCTGTGTGTCAATGAGGTTGATATAATAAGATAATAGATAGCATGCTCGAATATTTTTGGTAACTTTGAATTTTTAATAAGAAAAAAAAGCATACTAACAGTAAATAAAAAGTAACTAGGAAAGATAGATAACAAGAAAGTAAAGTGATAATGTGTGGGATCTATTTGATTTGAAAGAAATTTCCTGGCAACGGCGCCAGAAATCTTGCTTGCTCTCTCGTAAAAGTGGTTGGGTAACCCCCATGTCTAAGGTTAAATAACCTAGCAATAAGTATTTCCCTCGATTCAGAACCAAGGTATGTTGAACAAGTAGGAATATCTTCTGCAATTAAAGTCCCCTATGCCTGCACACAAGACACAAAACAGACTTGTCTTCAATGCTTCAAGAAGTTTGTCAAACTTCTTGTCCTGCAAGTTCAAAGGATAAATTGTATGGTATGGTCGGAATTGATAAATAGATAAATAAATAAAATGGTATGACAAAAAGTAATTGTAAGGGTATATACAATAAAGGAAAATAGACACAGGGGAATATGTTCTTTGAGGCATCTGTCCAATCAGCAAGCCTCTAAACAAAATTTTTGTAAAGCCTCTGGTGCTACATTTACTTGACATTGACTGGAATAAGCTTGTAACACACTGGTCTCGTCTGCAGCGTAAGGTATTGTCTATGATATCACATCACAATTCGAACTACATTTCTGCATGTGTCTTACCGTCTCACTTGTACAAAAATTGTTTGCAGAAGAAGATCCATTCTCAAGGGACCACATATCTCGCAATTATACTGCGCACTGCATTGCACTTGTGAGTACCTCTTTCCCTGTATCACCATACTCACTTTCATAGCTGGTTGATTATGTAGGATAACTGCATATGTTAGTCTCATCCATTTGGTGATCCTAAAAATTCATGAACTACTCGTGACTTACAAAATAGTTTATTGATTTATAAAATGTTCACCAATTCAAAAAAATTATCATGCTTTTCAAAAAATGATCGTTAAATCCAAATAATATTCGTGAATTTAAAAAATTGTTCCACAAATTTCCATATAAATGTCCGTCGCTTCTAGAAATGTTCGCTGATTCTTGAAATTGTTTAATTTGTTTTTTTTTAAATTTTTAAAAAAGGTTTGCAAATAATGTAAAATGTTCATGACTTTAAAAAATGTTCATTATCTTATAAAAACGTTCCCAAATTTGAAAAAATGATTATGATTTCAAATATGTGCACGAGTTAATTTTTTTATTGATTTTCAAAAATTGTTGACGATTCCACGAAAATGAGAGTGATAATGTATCTTGGTGATGCAGCAAAATGTGGTCATGACCATCAGAGATTACGATTATTTTCTCCCGTTGGATCACATGGGCCGTGTTTCTAGTAATAATAAAGGGGCTATTGCTTCTGTTGGTACCTCATAGAATTGCCCTTGAAGATGCCACACATTACACCCAATGCCACCTATAAGTGAAAAAAGTTACGGTCCAAAGCATTGGCCGTCACCTGTGGTTCATATATTGGAATCCCATACAGAATCACAAGCGCTTGGGAACCCCAGTAGCTAGGTTGCTTTCTCCCACACGCGAGAGCTAGGTTCGATCCCAGCTACCACAACTTTTTTCTTTACTCCCTTTTCTCTACGAATCCATAGCCGATGGGCTGCATTGAGCCCAGTAACTCTCTTTAACTTTTCTCTTTCATGCAGATTTAAATGCTTTTGAAAATATTCATATCTTTCAAACCACAACTCCAAATCTAACATGTTATATATGAAAATCCATCAAAAATACGTAGATTTCATATATATACTATTATCTTGCATGTTAATCATTTCTAAAATTACATTTAGGTTGGCTATTATATACGTTTCCTCCCCCATTTATGTAAAAAAGTGGTTTAATGTTGAGTCCCATATTGTTTGAAATTGTGCCCATAAAGATTTTTGGAAACACGTTGAGTACACTAAAAAAACTCACCCCACCTTTATTTTTTGAGCAACACCACTTATCATGTTGTTTGTTGTATGCCATTGTGAAAGATTTCAATGGATTTGTGTATGCCGTCAAGTGTGTGTATGAGGGGTGATTTTTTTCTTCTATTGCACGCACGGGCATGTTTGCTAGTAGTGATAAAAGGACCGGTTCAACAATGAGCCGGCCCAGCCGTGAACTGGAGAAGAAGTAAACAAAACAAAAGAAGTGAGTTGTGAACGGGAGAAGAAATAAGGAACGACTCACGTGTCTCCCTCGGACGCCCATGGAAGAGCGACGCACATGGTCTCTTTTTCAAGACTAGCATGTCAACGGTGGTCGACAGTGCTGGTTGGGCGCCTTGGAACTCGAGGCCGATGTGAGTGTTGCTTTCTTTTCCATTCACATAAATCCTATAACATTTGTTCCCTTACATTAGATAATTATCATATTTAACATCCGTAATCTTATAGGGGCAATGAAACATTCATAGAGAAGGACTGCTTCGGTGTCGGCGCCAACCAGTCGCATCGACGACTGGCGAAGAGAGCACGGATCCTAGTGTGGCCAAAGAGGTCACCTATCTTTTGGACAAGGCATACTTCGACAAAGATGACTGGATGGAGGCGCAGCCACATTAAGCAGACTACTAGTTTAGATACGGAGGGAGTACCAAGTTCAACTGTATTATATCTGTACATATGAAGATGCTTAACCTATTTGCCCCCTTCCTGTTAGGTTGACAAGAGTGAAGTCGTTCGACCAGCTGCTGCAATGTACTCCCTCAGTTCCAAAATAGATGACTCAACTTTGTACTAAAGTTAGTACAAAGTTGAGTCATCTATTTTGGAACGGAGGGAGTAGTTGACAAGAGCTCTTATTGACGCAATGTAGTTGAGTGTCGTCCTATGGGTATTAGTGGTATTGAGTGTGTTTTTTGTAGCTCGAGCTACATGGTACCCCTTATCTTTGCCATCCACTTCTGCATCGTGATCCGTGCAGACGCATTTGTCTTTTTGTTTCTCTCAAACGACACAACATATAAATTTCAAATTTTGCAGACCAACAATACATTCTAACTACAATGTGGGAAAAAACTTTCAGATTTTTTCATGCATTTTAAATACTTAAAATAATATTTTTAGTCAAACAAAATCTCATTTTGTATATTTATATCAGTCCAAAAAATATGAAAGTTTTTTCACTCATTGATGTTCTAATGTTTGTTTGATCTGCAAAGTTTGAAGTTCATATGTTGTTTCATTTGAGAGAAACAAAACAGAGAATTTTTTTTTGTTGTAAGTTAGTTGGAGAGTACGGATCTCAAAGAAAGGCTGGAGGGTTGAGGATAAGAGGTTCCATGTAGCCTGAGCTACACGGGAACTTTATGGTATTAGTAAACATAACTTGTGTGTTGTGAAGCTTTGTGTTGTCCTGTATAAGCAGTGATTCCTCCAGAGTTGTGTGAAACGAGAGAAAATCCTGTATAAGCAGTGGTTCCTCCAGAGTTGTGTGAAATGAGAGGAATACATGTGTCCTGTTCGGCACAAATCAAAGTGATGCGCCGTGGTCATCTATTTATATGCAGAGATTACAAGGTTAAGTTGTTACAGATTGATCTAGAATGATCACAACATAATACATATGTGTGCACCAAGCAAACTAGGATTCTAACTACCTAACTTGACTTGCACGTCGAAGAAGACCTGTTTGATGAAGCAGGTGTAATCTTTTTGCCATCTGTTAGGGTTGGACCAAAAGCTCGTAGCTTGCGAGCTTAATGAGCCCTCGATAATTCGGCTTGTTATGCTCGTGGGTCGCTTCTTAATGAACAAAGCCAATCATTAGTTTCTTAATGAGCTTAACGAACGAGCTAACAAGTTTCACGCTAAATTCGTTAGTAACAACCCAACACATGTTTCATCTTACGTGACAAAATTGTTAACGAGCGCTCACGGGCTTAACGAGCTTGAAACGAACCGAGCTGAGTCCAATGTAAGAAATTAAATACTAGAAGCAAATAAAGCACGCATTGTAAACTTAAGCATGCAAGTTCACTAGGTAATTAGTACTCTTCATAACAACTAGTAACACTGTAAATTTATTCCACTTAACAAACCAACATCAAAGTATCGCAGGCATCTTAAATAAGTAACTAAGAGTTCATCGGCTTTGAGATATTTGATTGGACCTTATTTCTAAATATGATCTACAACAACCATCATCTGGAAGTTGTTGTTCCTATTGTTCCTAAACGTGATGACCACTGCTGTGTCAATCGTTAGTCGTCGTCTCTTTCCCTTCAGGAATTCCCGCCAGCCGACCTCACAGAACGATATGCGGTCATCTGTGTTCGTCTTGTATCGAATGTAGGTGACAGGACCTGCTGCTCCAAAGCGAACTGCAGCCATGCCGACATCAAGGATGTCCTCGGCAGAAATCATATTCATAGGTAATTTCTATGATCCCCGTGATTAAATGAAAAGTAGAGCATGCAATGTTATATGTCTTTCCATATAGTGTTATGAACAAAAAAAAGAGAGAAGATACAAAACATACCATGGTGTGTTTCACAATGTTTTTCTTGGTAAGATGGTGCACAAATGGCCTCCCCAAGTACTGCACACTTGATGGTAGGACCGCGATGAGATTGGCCTTCTAATCCTCATTAAACTCTTTCATTCTTTGAGAGAAAATTGCATAATTGTACGGACCATCGTCGTCATCATCTCTGGCACCCTCATCATCTTCCTCATCCTCATATGTATCCTCATGCTCCTGGCTATCGCCATCCTCGCTAGCATCATTATTAGCATCTTTATCATCATCATCATCCTGAGAATCCTCAGCATCATCTTCGTCAAGCTCATCATCTTGGTCGGAGAAATACTTAATCCTTAACTTGTTGACCACTTTCTTCAAGTCTTTATCTTTACCTAATAATAAAAGACGGAGGCTTTCATAGTTCTCCATAAGTCATCTGTTTATATTCGTTCATTTTATGTAAACCTCGGTGATTGACGGCTGATATTTGAAAATAGATCGACTCAGTACGTCAATCACGTGTCATTGGTGTCAATCACGCTCCTGGGCCAATATGGCCCCACGTCCGTATATATGCCCAAGTCCTATATACTAGGAAACCAATCCTGCCCCACGTTGGCATATGTGCCAAGTCAAAAAAAAAAGAGAAACCAATCCTTTCATGTTTTTTTTTTTGAAAGGAAACCAATCCTTTCATGTTAAACAAAAAGGAAACCAATCCTTTCAGTTCAAAAAGAAGGAAATCAATCTTTCCTGTGTTTTTCATTGCGATCCGATTAAGGACACTCCCTCGAACCTTGACACTCCATCGAACCTTCCCTAACCCCAGAATACGCCGCCCAGGAGGAGACTATCAGACAGCCGCAAACGAGAAGAGGCATAAGCCGAGGCCGATCTCACCAGGATTTTCGAGGGGACTTCCCCGGCATCGCTAATCTGGCAGGTTGTCTTCTCCGTCGCCGACCCCTCTCAAGCGCTCCACAAGCTAGCGATCGATTTCTCCGACGGTGACGTCAACGTGTTCGAAAGAGTGCGCTGGTAGGCGCCGGCTCGGCTGCAGGCGGCAGTGCGGAATCTCGTCATGATCATCATGTTGGATCGCATAAAGGACGCCAGCAAGAGGCAGGTTGCCACCGGCCTTGCCGTTGAGTCGTAGACGCGGCGGCCTCTGCAGCATCACACGCCCGTGTCCTGCAGGGTGACGGCGGCTTGAGGACAGAATTAGTGTGGCGAGGCTAGCAGTGTTCTGATGCTTGAGGACCTCGGAGCAGCTGCACCCCTTGCTGGCTCTTGTCGCCAACAGTCTCTCCTGGGACAAATCTTGGAGACCTGGTCTTGCATGGGCCAACCGTACTGCTCTTGCATCTACTGCCGTCTTCCCATCCGCCACGACCCGCTGCCCTGTCTCCCACGCTCTGCACGCCATTGCCATGAACGAGGAGTCACTACAACCCTCGCCGAGAGGTAATTTCCATTGCAGTTCTATGAAATCGTCGCACAAGGTCTGCGTGATGAATGCAGTCCTTGACGGCATGAACTTGATCCCCTATGAGTATTTTACCTCCCGGCAAGGCAATGATAAGCTGGACATCTGCAGCGTGGTAAGCACTAACGCTATGTGCAAAAGCACAACGCCCATGGGGTATCGTTTTGGCCTGCTGTTTGGTCTCCCTTGACCTGAGCTTTAGAAAGCTTGCGATGGAGCAATTTGTTGATGCATACAGGCTGGTTCTGCTGGACAACGACGTTATGCCATACGCTCCTAATCAATTCATTTGCATTAATCGATTTATTGGAAGTTAAGTCCATAATTAAGCAATGAGTTGTTTCTAGAAAGTTAAAATTAGGAATTAAAAATCTATTAACCCTAGAACTTTACAATAACGATTGTCAATACAGGAGAGGTATGGTCACTTTCCTATCTGAGATTGGATTTTTTTTTATCGAGAATGACCCTTGTCATTTTGAATACTTTCAATGTTGTTTTGCTACTTGCAAAGTTGTTTGGGTGGTAAATTTTTCATGTTTCTATACATTTATTTATTTTATAACTATTGCAATCACACGGGCTCATCCTCGAAACACTAGGCCACGATGATATCTAAGTGCACAGAACACCCTCTTTAGCTCTAGATTTTGTGATTATTATCTTTATTATGAAGACGTGCATGAATGTTTCAATCTTGCAAACGAATAGGATGTCAACACAAGATGGCAAATTTTGAGTGGTAGACGATCTGGAAGAAGATAAGTAGCCAAATATGTGTGGTTCTGGTAGGCAACAATGAGAATATAATGCTTCTGTTTGTTTGGACCATGTTTTTCTTTTTCCATTTATTATAATATATATACTGTGTAATCTGACGAACTAAACCAACGAGAAAAACTGAGTATTTTGCCTTTCTTTTCTTGATTTTTTATGCTTTATTATATGTGTAATTTTCTTTTTAAACTTGAATGGTAATAATTAGTTTTGTCCAACCAGTTCTTTTACCAAGTTCTAACCCACTAGAATTTACATCAAGAAAAATAGTGGTCAAACTTTGATGCTAAATATCAAGTAGTAGCTAATATGTGGCAATGCTTCATTTGTTATGGTATTAGGAAGGTAAGGCTCCATCCTTTTGGTGGTATTCTTTTCCCTTTTAGCTTTGTCCAACCAGTTCTTTTACCAAGTTCTAACCCACTAGAATTTACATCAAGAAATTAAGTGGTCAAAATTTGATGCTAAATATCAAGTAGTAGATAATATGTGGCAATGCTTCATTTGTTATGGTATTAGGAAGAAGGTAAGGCTTCATCCTTTTGGTGGCATTCTTTTCCTTTTTCCTCATCACCGTATCTACTATTTATTCTGTCTGCCATGAGCGAATGAAAAGCAAATAGACTTTTATTGATTTTTTTCTTGCATCATATCAGGGTTAAATGTCGGAAGTTTTCTGTTCATTATGACTGCACAGAGCTATTACATCAGAAACACGAATTAGAGATGCTAGACCATTTCAATTTTTCTCAGGGAAAATATTTCTATTACAACATGAAAAACTTACATATGAACGTCATTTATTAACTATTAATTTTGTATTTTTCTGTTCCAGAAAGTTGTTAGGTTGCATTACATATAAATCTGAATTTTCACCCTTGCATTCTTCCTACATTGATTTGCCACTACTATGAAATTCCATTGCTCATCTAAGGCGAGCTCATCCGAACCTTCTATTTTGCAACGCTTATTTTAGAAGTTAGATAAGATATGTCCATCACACAATATAGACAAAAGAGTATTTCATGTCACATAGGCACTCCAATTAGCCTGCAGCCTCTCATCCATGTTCACTTCCTCACGTTCTTCTCACATGAACTTCTTGAACAAAGGGTTCTCACAATATGAAGTACTGTTTGTTTACCATGTCGTTCTGCAGGAGGCTAGAGAAGCACGGGGAGAAATTGGGGGAGCTGTTTAGGGAGAAAGGGAGGTATTGTTTGTTCTATCATGGGAACCAACATGCATTGATCTACTACACTTCCTCATGAATCTATTGCATCATTGTGTTTCGGGTTTTGGGCCGAAATGGCTTGAGCTTTACGTGGTTTAATTGTAAATATGTAAACTGGTACAATAGTTTTGCCATGGTTTAATTCTAAAGTTTTGATTACCATGCAGTATGGTGTGTCAATGACTTACTAGAAGTACTTGCTTGTGACTTTGTTTAGATAGAGATATATTAAGCGAACTATGAAAAATAATGTATTAGTACATTATGGAGTGCGACTCCACTGCATTTCGGTGATCTGGTGTTTTCACAGTTTTGTTTAGCGAGAACCATAAGTCACAAATTTGCGCCTACTTGGTGAATGAGGAAGACAATGCAAAAAGTCAACAATCACCCATTGCAACGAACAGGCGTGTTTGCTATACCTATCTATCTATCTGTCTATCTATCTATATACCTAATATTAAAGGGAGGGAGCTTTCTTGGTTCTTCCATCGCCCCTAAAAGAGATTGACAGCTGAGATTTTGGTGTTATATAGTAAGATCTTTTGATTCTCGGTCTGTCACAACCCTCACTCCGTCTGTGCAATTTTATTCAGTTTTTGGGTTTTTTGTCTGGCATCTCACCTGAGATCTCACATGGAAAAAACAATAGAAACAAAATTGGGATACCCACCCACCCACGCGAACTAGCCAGCGAAAAAGTCCCGACAACCAATGAAATACTCCCGAGCCCACGTGCCCACGCAACACTTGAAAAGGAAAACACGTCGCCCCAATCTAATTGTTCCACGACTATCGCCTACACACGCGCGCCAGGCGTTGCAGGCCGAGGCCGCCCCCTCTCCTCCATGCCCTCCTCGGGCCTCGGGCGGATCTCTGCTTTTGGCGCCCTCAAGTGCGCCAAGGCTGGCAAGGAGGCATCAGCAGACGAGGATCAACGTGGCCGTGACTACAATGGGAATCTTGGATAATAAAAAATAATCAAAGATCAGATTTGGGTGAAAAATATATATGGTAAAGACTCATGCACTTGCCTCGCTACTTTTGGTACGAAAAATGCTAACTAAAGATAATGGAATTTAGCAACTGTTGAAATATGGATTATTTTGGACATTATTGTCACTTGCATAATCGAATATAATGGATCTCATATGGCACCACATTATTAATCATAATTAATTATTGTAGTGTTATCTGTCGATGATTCTTATGATATACTATATAGTATAGAAATAAACAAAGAATATGAAGTCCATAAGCCAGAGACATGGAATAAACTTTTTTCTCTCCCGTGGCAATGCACGGGCATATTTGCTAGTACAAGCCTATGTACTCTCCCCCGGTGAGCTTATTATTTGAAATGTACTTCTTTCGTCCATTGCCTTCTATGATGGCTTTATCCTTTTGTTTACAAACGTCAATTTTGTACGATTGCACTTATCATTTGAAAAGTTGAACTGTCACCGACTAAATTATTGAATTGGACCCTTACATTTCAAGGGATACACTATGTAACAATTAAGAATAATGAAATTAATAATAAATGGTTTGCATAGTACAAGAATTTAGCCAATGGTTAGAATTGAATGATGAACATTGTTAACACAGATTTTTCGAATTCATCCATCAATAAGAGCTCTAGTTCTATTGCATGGGATAAACTATCCCTACAGGGATTTTTGCAAATTAAACACTTCTTTCATTGGTGCTATGTCATGAGAGTAATATTGAGAAGCGACATAAAAAATCGGCAGGAAAAAATGTGATCACGACGAGGTATGATGACAGATTATCAACACTGCACCAACTAGGTAGTACAACTATATATATAAGTAGGTTTATTACGAAGTCACGTAGATATATAGTATGGCATAGCAAGTTTCATAAGTACTACATCAAAGGTTCAAACATCTGAAGCATGGAGTTATATGATTAGGCATGGTGGAGAGATCAACTCATAATCTAAGTCAACGTCATAGCCGAAGTCGTCGTCGTCATCCTCGACGGACTCCTCGGCGAGATCGTCCCTGACTATCGGGTCGTCCTCGGCGAGATCGTCCCAGTCTATTTGGGTGCCTCTGGAAAACACCATGGTACCTACTGTTGTCCGCCATTTCAGGAAATATGACCTAGAACATGCAGATAAATAAATTTAGCAAAAGAGCTGAAGAAATCTTCAACAACACAATATGAATTAAAAACAAAGAAAAGAATTAGCATGACCTCTGCATAGAAATGGACACATTAAGACCTAGAAATCTGGCGAAACAGAAACAAATCAACCTTTCACCAAAAATTTACGCTTATAGTATGAATCCCTGTAAAGAAATGAAGGCATCTACTACAACACAATACGAATAAAAAATAAACAAAGAAATTTGACATTACCTCTTCATAAAAATGGACACACTAAAAGCTAGAAATTTTGCAAAACAGAAATAAATCAACGCTTCGCCAAAACTATAGCACTTATAGTATCTATCCCAGTAAAGAACTATAAACTACAACTATACGGCTATTGAGTTCATATATACAGCTAGTTTTGATTGCTACAACTATAAACTACAATTATCGAATACAACTAGAAATATCAAAATACAACTACAATTTGCTTTAATGTGTGCATTAAAAACCACTAGTAGAAAACAGGGTTTTAATCCCGATTCGTAAGGGCCTTTAGTACCGGTTCTGGAACCGGCACTAAAGGGTGGAGACTAAAGCCCCACCCCCTGTAGTCCCGGTTCAACACGAACCACTACTAAAGGCAAACCACGTGGCACGAGCCCGCGCCGTGGTATGGGGGACCTTTAGTCCCGGTTGGTAACACCAACCGCTACCAGCCGGGACTAAAGGTTTTTTTTTAATTTTTTGATTTTTTCCTGATTTTCATATTTCTAAATTATTTGATGATTTAGTCTCTAATCACCCCTCATAACTGCTCAAGATTGGATCACTCATTCCAAATCGTATAACTTCCCGGCCGGTCACCCATCCTCTCACTACTCCAGCCTGACCACGCTTAACTTCCGAGTTCTATTCCCCTTTGTTTCCAAGTCTGCACTTGTTGTTTTGCTGACAATAGTTAGCTGTCAATCCTATTAACCCTCAGGAGTTTAGCTTGAGCATGAAGTCACACATTTCACCGTTTGAGTTTGAAACTTTTATTCTAAAAATAATAATTATTTAGTAACACTAATATTTCTTGAATAAGTAGTTTGACCATAGTTTGACCATATTTGACCAAAATTCAAAAAACTGAAATAATTATTTAGTAACTAACACTAATATTTCTTGAATAAGTAGTTTGGAAGTGTAGATCAGGGCCTTCTCAACAAATCCCTAGAAAATCAACAAGTTTGATTGGCTAGGGAGAGAGATCGGGCGAAAATGGATCTTGGTGCAACAATGGAGCTTAGGGATAGAAGAGGTAGTCAACTCGGAGAAGAAGACACCCCTTATATAGTGGAGGAACAAATCCAACCGTTATCCACCAACTCAGCCTGCGTAGCACGGTACTACCGCGTCAGGGGCACGGTACTACCGCAAGGTCACACGGTACTACCGCAGGGCCCCGCGGTACTACCGCCCGTGCAAGAGAGACCAGAAAAGCCCAGATGCAATGAAGCAGAGGGCGGTAGAACCGCTGGCGCAGTACTACCGCTCTCCCTTGCGGTACTACCGCAAGGCAGGGATAGTCCAGATTTTGGGAAGGCACAGACACATAAAAATACATCCGTGGCAACTTCCGCTGAGTTGGGATCTATACAAAAATTGGACACGGTAGTACTGCAAGCCAGGAGCGGTACTACCGCGCGGGTTGCGCATGTAAAAAATTACATCCGCTCCTACTGCCGCGCAAGCTGCTGAGCCTGGCTAGCGCGCACGATACTACCTCGCACCGGGCGCGGTACTACCGCGTAGGGCGCGGATGTAAAAAATTACATCCGCCCCTACTACCGCAATAGCAGCAACGCCTGGCCAGAGGTCACAGTACTACCGCTCCAAGGAAGCGGGACTACTGTAGGCACTTGCAGTACTACCGCGCCAGGGGCCGATACTACCGCAAGGGCCTGCGGTACTACCGCCCCTAGGAGCAGTACTACCGCATGCCCCAGCTCAGCAATCACTAACTTTTGTATAGACAAGAAAATACGGCGGATGCTGCAAAGTGCGAAAGGAAAGGCGGTGCAAAAGGAGTAGACGTGTACGTGACGAATCTACCCAAACCTTTTCAAAGCGGACCCCCTCTTAATAGTACGGGTTTCCTATGACTCAAATCCATGGAAAAGAAACATAGAGAAACGCCGTCTTCAATAGTCTTCGAATTCGAGGGGCAACAAATCGTCTTGTGCCTAGTGATGAAATGTATGAAATACTCAATGCACATGATTAGTCCGCAAAAGCATTGTCATCAATCACCAAAACAATTGAGGGATAAATATTCCCTTACAATCTCCCCATTTTGGTGGATTGATGACAATACGGGATTTGCACAAAGGGAGATAACATAGAACATGAGCAAACCCCACATCTCTAGAATATAGACGGGCTCCCCTAGATGTGTGCTATCTAGATAAGTGCTTTGGACTGCACGGCACACATACTAGGATCAACACTCCCCCTATATTTTATAGACAAGGCATAACTTGCAACAATAAGGCTAACACTAAGCAAAATAGTAAATATGAGCATAATGTAAATAGCACAAGATAGCATAAGCTCAATAAGGTACGATAGATTGCATATGTCTTACACCATATGATAGAAAGATCTCACAAGTGCAAACCAAACCAGAGAAAACGAGGTCCAACGGAACGAAAGCAAATGAAACAAACACGGCACACGACTCGCAAATCCTACACTCTCTCCCCCTTTGGCATCGAGACGCCAAAAAGGCAGAGAGGATACCTACAACACAAGTGGTGGCTCAAGCGGAGTAGTCACTCGCATGCTCTCCGTCGGACTCGGCGGTAGGGATGGGCTCCTCCTCAGAATCAGTCCACTTGTAGCCCTGTTATGCCATCCATTCGGCCTCTAGAGTGATGTGCTTCTCGGATCCGCTAAAAATGTCCTCTCCAAAAGTCATCAAGATCCTCTTGTCGCGGCGGCAACTCTCCTTGGAGGCAACGTGAGTCCGGTACTGCCCCTTGGCTTGCATGCAAAACAATGCCTTTATCTTGGCCTTCAACTTCTCACTACTAGGAAAAGGCCTGTTAGTGGCGCACCTATTTTGGCCATTAATGACGCACTATAGGTGCGCCACTATCATCATGCCACTAGTAACAAGTACTAATGGCGCACCACTAGTGCGCCATTAGTATACCAGATAGTAGTGGCGCACCACATAGTGCGCCATTACTATGTCCAACGGTGCGCCATTACTATCTGACTTAGTAATGGCGTACCACATATCAGGTGCGCCATTACTAACAATTTTTACAATTTTTTTTTCAAATTTTTTTTCAGAATTTTTTTTTCAAAAAAGAAATTCAAATTGTTTTTCGTTTTTTTAATCTCAGGTCAGTATGGCTTAATCTCGGGTCAATATGCTTAATCTCAAGTCAAATCGCACTTTGTGGTAAAACTTCCCGGAAGGTCACCGATCCTCACACTACTCCAGCCCAAGCACGCTTAGTTTCGCAGTTCTATCCAACCCCAACACCAGCTCACTTAATAGGCACTTGTTGATATATCTATCATATCAATCCTATTAAACCTTGTTGATGTCTATGACTTTGTTCATGTTCATGAGTGTGATGAAATTTTGAAAAAATATTTCAAACTTTCCGGTCATATTACGTATCATATTTTGAAAAAAAATTCCAAAAAAAATTCGAAACCAAATTTATTTTTCTGCTACTAGTGGCGCACCTAGCAAATGGTGCGCCACTAGTAAGTTTGAAACTTTTTCAATTTTCCCCCCTCTAGATCTTAAAAGTCCCGTATCTTTCGTTCTGTTAGGTTTTTGGGGATTTTGAAAATGTTCAACGGGGTTCCCATTACAAATGGCGCACCTGTTACGTGGTGCGCCATTACTAGTTTTGCAAAAAAAATAAAAAAAAATTATTAGTAGTGGCGCACCGTGGTTGTGGTGCGCCATTACTAGTTTGAACTAGTAATGGCGCACTGTACCCTGATGCATCATTACTAGTTTTGAAAAAAAAGTAAAAAAAAATTGTTAGTAGTGGCACACAGAGTGTGTGGTGCGCCATTACTAGTTAAAACTAGTAATGGCGCACTATGCCCTGGTGCGCCATTACTAGTTTTGGAAAAATAAAAAAAATAAAAATTGTTAGTAGTGGCGCACCGTGGTGTGTTGCGCCATTAGTGATATGGACACTAATGGCGTACCTACACATGGTGCGCCACTGCTATATAGCAGTGGCGCACCACATGTGTGGTGCACCATTAATGTCCATATTAGCTATAACCCTTTTCCTACTAGTGTCTTAGCCCATAAGGGCTCAGTAGAGGGAGGGGCATACCCAACAGAACTGTCCTCATCCGCGTCCTCCTCCTCAATCTCATTTTCATCAACTTCCATTCTAGCAGCCTCAGCACGAGTAGTAGTGTTGGCCCACTGGATCTATACATGGAGCTTGATGGGCTCATGACGGGTCCAGTCAGGAGCAAGAAACTCATCACCTGGAAAGAGCTTCGCCCAAGTCTTCGAGATCAACAGAAACAGATAAGGTGCATAGATGGGTACCTTACGGTTGAACACCGCAAACGGAAGCTCGCACCACATGATATGTGAGACATCAAGTGGTTGCGTCTGAGAAATACGCGCCTCCTCACAAAGGAGCATCTTATCCACAAGATAGGCATGCACCTTGTCCTTATCACCAATGCGTGGAAAGAGAGAGTTGCGGAAGGTGCGATACATGATGTCAAGGAAGGAGTTCAGCACCCATGCCTTCTTGCCACTGGGAAGCAACTTCTCAACATAGTAGGGCTGAAGGTTGTTCTTGTTGGCTGACACATAATTGGCATGAGGGCGAACACCAACGGGTGTGTTGAGTCCCTCATCAGGTACATGGAGCAAATCCATGAAGTTCTTCCACGTAGAAGTCATCTGGCGTCCATTGGTCATCTAGGTCATCCTCCGTTCCTCATCAGTATGAAAGTGAACAAAAGCAAAGAACTGGGCCACAATCGCAGGATCAAAGTCCAGGTGGAAAGAGACCACGTGCTCAATGGCAAATTGCTCCACGAGATCCAAGGCCTCACCAAAGTAGGCACGGTGCTTATCATCCCTCATGTGATTCATGTCAATCTAGTGCACGTCCACATATATGTTCTGCTTAGCCTTGATCGCATCCAGATAAATGAGATTCTGCTGCTTGGTCCAGAACAGATCATTCCCTCTGAAGTTGGCACGAGGATTCACATAAGGGTTGATCCTCCTTCGAGTAACAAACTCGGCCAGCAGTATCTCATCCATGCCCATGGAGGGCTCCTTGTTCTTGGTGGCGGTGGTCTTGGTCCTGTGTTGGGGGGCATTGGAGCCCTCTGGAACTTCGTCTTGGTTGCGCAGACGCTTGGAGCCCATGTCACGACTGGGATTGGAACGGCGAGCAGGGGCACTGGAGCCATCACCTAAGACACAAAACACAAAAACACGCACGAGAAGCGAGAAGGATCAATGCAAAGACCATAGCAAAACAGGTGAAACAAGTAGAACTCGCACTTGAGAATTGCCACAAGAGTGAATTGACAACAACGGTTGTACCGCATGGCTGCGCGGTACTAAAATTTTAGTGCTGCTCCTAGCCACGGTAGTACCGTGCCAGGGTGGCACGGTAGTACCGTGTCTCGGAGCGGCAGCAAAATTTTAGTGCCACGCCACGCGCGGTAGTACCGAGGAGCGGTAGTACCGTACAAGCGGTAGTACCGCACCAGAGATGCGGTAGTACCGCACGGTGTCAGATCCAAAACCGCAATTGGATCTGAGCACAACCGTGACAATGAAGCGGTACGACGATTGATCAAATCTACCACGGGGCAACATACCAAGTACAATCTCTACGCATTGCTACTCTCCTACATCCTACTCTTGCAAAGATTTGGCCTAAAATCTCAAGAACAACATGCATCTCCCCAAAAACCTAGAAGCAAAAGAACGAACCAAAGAGAGAGGGATTTGGGGAGAAACCTTGTTCCATGGCAAGAGGAAGTGGTGGGGAACGATCCCACCGGTCGGAATCTGAGGAGACCGGCCGGAGATGGAGATCCAGCGAGGGTCTCCGGTGCCGTTCTTGGCCAGGAGAGAGAGAGAGAGAGAGTCGGCATGGGGAGAAAGAGTGAATGGGTATGGGGGAGTTGGAACTCCCCCTGCCTGCTCTTAACCCCCACGCGCTCTCAACTGCACGATAGTACTGCGTGTCATTGCAGTAGTACCGCCTGGGCAGAAGTACCGCACCGAGGGCGGTAGTACCGCTCCCCTAGGCGGCAGTAAAAAATTACTACCGTGCTGGGTGCGGTAGTACCATGCGCAGCTCCTGCAGTAGTACCGTGGCAAGCCGCGGTAGTATCGTGTGCCCAAGAAAATGCATGTTTCAAAACAGAGACGACCAAAGGGCCTTTGTACAGCAACCTTCAAGCGAACGGATGCACCAAAACGCTGACACACGAGACAACACACACAAGCTCGGCACGAAGAAAGATAGGCAAGAGAGAACGAGGACTAAACACGCAACACAACCTCTCCAAAGAGAGGGCGGTGGCCGAAGCCACCTATGTTTGAGTCAATTGGTATGGCACCGTGAAGAATTATCCTTGGGCCCATGACCAAAACTCGTCTTTGAAGCACAAGTACCATCAACAATGGCTAATGTGAAAGAGTTGCTCAATTTATGCATAATGGGGGGAGGGAGAGTTCATTGATAGAACAACACTCCCCCTATGTCCATGCCTACTAATAACCCACAAGTATAGGGGATCGCAATAGTTTTCGAGGGTAGAGTCTTCAACCCAAATTTATTGATTCGACACAAGGGGAGCCAAAGAATATTCTCAAGTATTATCAGTTGAGTTGTCAATTCAACCACACCTGGATAACTTAATATCTGCAACAAAGTGTTTAGTAGCAAAGTAATATGATAGTAGTGGTAACGGTAACAAAGGTAACGGTAGCAAAAGTAATATTTTTGCTGTTTTGTAGTGATTGTAACAGTAGCAACGAAAAAGTAAATAAGCGAAGAACAGTATATGGAAAGCTCGTAGGCATTGGATCGGTGATGGAGAATTATGCCGGATGCGGTTAATCATGTAACAATCATAACATAGGGTGACACAGAACTAGCTCCAGTTCATCAATGTAATGTAGGCATGTATTCCGAATATAGTCATACATGCTTATGGAAAAGAACTTGCATGACATCTTTTGTCCTACCCTCCCGTGGCAGCGGGGTCCTAATGGAAACTAAGGGATATTAAGGCCTCCTTTTAATAGAGTACCGGAACAAAGCATTAGCATAAAGTGAATACATGAACTCCTCAAACTATGGTCATGACGAGTGGCTTGCCCGGCACCTTGGACAGGAAAAGCCGAAATCATGGCAGCCCTCACGACAGTCATGACCCGCTTTTGCGCGGGAGAAGACAGCTGGCTGGCTCGTAGCAATAACATGACCAAGAGCCCTGGTAATTCGGATACCAAGGACAGCAATGGCAGGTCACGTCGCAACAAGCACAAGCGCCGCATTAACAGCGACAATGCTGAAGATACGGCAGTTAATGCCAGATTCAGAGGCTCTAAACCCGGTCAGCGGAAAAAGCCATTCAAAAGAAACACTCCGGGCCCGTCCAGTTTGGACCGTATACTCTATCGCTCATGCCAGATACATGGCACCCCCGAAAAACCAGCCAATCACACCAACAGGGATTGTTGGGTGTTCAAGCAGGCCGGCAAGTTAAATGCCGAGAACAGAGACAAGGGGCTACACAGCGACGACGAGGAGGAGCCCCGGCCACCGAACAATAGTGGACAGAAGGGCTTCCCCCCACAAGTGCAGACGGTGAACATGATATACGCAACCCACATCCCCAAGAGGGAGCGGAAGTGTGCGCTCAGGGACGTATACGCGTTGGAGCCAGTCGCCCCAAAGTTCAACCCATGGTCCTCCTGCCCGATCACTTTTTGATCGAAGGGACCACCCCACTAGCATCCGCCATGGCGGATTCGCCGCATTGGTTCTAGACCCAATCATTGACGGATTTCACCTCACTCGAGTCCTTATGGACGGCGGCAGCAGCCTGAACCTGCTTTATCAGGATACAGTGCGGAAAATGGGCATAGACCCCTCAAGGATTAAACCCACAAAAACCACCTTCAAGGGCGTCATACCAGGAGTATAGGCCAACTGCACAGGCTCAGTTACACTTGAAGTGGTCCCGTTCCGCAGTGGCTATCACGCACTGCTCGGACGAACCGCATTTGCAAAGTTCAATGCGGTGCCGCACTACGCATACCTCAAGCTCAAGATGCCAGGACCTCGAGGAGTCATTATGGTCAATGGAAATACCGAACGCTCTCTCCGAACGGAGGAGCATACAGCGGCCCTCGCAGCGGAAGTACAAAGAAGCCTCTCAAGGCAATTCTCCAGTCCAGCTATTAAACGTTCGGACATTGTCAAGCGCACCCGGAGTAACCTACAACAAGACCGCCTGGCAAGTTCCGAGCAAGCGTAGCAATGCGGCCCCAACCCCAGCCCTCGCGAAACTACGAAATCAGTACTACGCGTACACAATTACGCTCTGAAAATACCATGGGCACAGGGGGAGGGGCACGACCACGGCACGCCCAAAATACGGCTCAACCGCACTAGGGGCCCCCGATTTCTTCATTTTTTCTTACTTTCAGGACTCCACTCTTCGGAAGACCTGTCCGGCAGTACAATCGCCGAACACACGATGCAACAACCAAGGAGGCAGAAAGCTACGTCGAATTCCCAGGTGGTCTCTATAACGAGCAAAATACTTGTCTTACATACTGTCCCGCAGCTCGCCCCTAGAGGGGGACATGTCAAATAGTCCCATCTCTTGCTTATCGCACTATTTGTATCGTTCTGCTTTTACTGCAGCCTTTTTCGAATAAACAATGCTTAGCTTCAGCTTATTATTGCATTCTCTATTCATTCCTTTTTTCATATACATGTTCAGTTATGACATTTAGCACCCGTACACTTTGGTACGGTCAATACGCCAGCGGATCAAGCACCCCATAATACAGCGTGAGAAGTCCGAACACTTTCACAAGTGCGGCTCTCCGAACGTATAGCATTATATGCATCAGCTCCGAATCATGTCTTTGGTCAATAGTTGGGTTTGCCCGGCTCCCTTGTTTTGGTACCTTACGTTCCGCTATATCGGCTAAGGTAGCGCTGGGAGAACTACTGCGATTGTGCCCCGGTTGAGCTGGGCTAAGCACCTCAGTAGAGAAAGCTAAAACTGACTGTCATGATAAGGCGAGAGCTGGTCGCTGATTCGAGAGGTTTCGAGTCCCTAAAGACTTATGCCGCTTAGAGCGAGGAGTCGGCTATGTCCGGCCTAGGCGTTTATAGCGCCCCAAAATCGGTCTTCCGAACACTAGGGGCTTAGCCGAAATTTAAAATTATAGAATTCTCTGGCTAAGTGAGAGTGATAACACACTATAGTCTGATTGCCTTGTTCGTTGTGCTGAGCACCTCCCTCGGAGGACCCAAGAATGGGAAAAAGAGTGCTCAGGTTTATCCCGAACACCCCAGCACTAGTGGCATGGGGGCAGAAGCCGACGACTCGCCATCTCTCAGATTTAATAAATGACCAAATAGAAGGTAATATTTTAAATTACAACAAGCGTTGCATAGCGCATATGAACAAGTTTTCAGTGCACAGGATAAAACAAACAAGTTTACTCAAATATTGCATCCTTGGAACATTCATCCGCCACAAGGCGGGCACCCTTTAGGACACCCTCATAATACATCTCGGGGTGGCGATGCTCCTTGCCCTGCGGTGGCCCGTCCTTCACAAGCTTCTCAGCATCCATCTTGCCCCAGTGCACTTTAGCACGGGCAAGCGCCCTACGGGCACCCTCGATGCAGACGGAGCGCTTGATGACTTCAAGCCGTGGACAGGCATCCACCAGCCACCTCACCAGCCCGAAGTAGCTCCCAGGCACGGCCTCCTCAGGCCACAGCCGGACTATGAGACCCTTCATGGCCTGCTCGGCCACCTTATGGAGCTCGACCAGCTGCTTCAGCTGGTCGCTCAAGGGCACAGGGTGTCCGGCCTCAGCATACTAAGACCAAAACACCTTCTCCGTCGAGCTCCCCTCTTCGGCCCGGTAGAAGGCGGCGACATCTGACACGCTACGGGGCAAATCTGCGAATGCTCCTGGAGAGCTCCGGACTCGGGTAAGTAACAAGTAATTCACTTTCACATGCTTGCTTTGCATAAAGAATGCCTTACCAACCGCTATCTTCTTCATCGCCTCAACGTCCTGGAGGGCTTTCCGGGCTTCGGCCTTGGCAGACTTGGCGCTTTTGAGGGCCGCCGCGAGCTCGGACTCTCATGTCTTTGAGTCAAGCTCCAAACTCTCGTGTTTCTTCACAAGAGCCTGGAGCTCTTGCTGTACCTCGCCAACTCGCGCCTCATGTTTCTCCCGCTCAGTGCGCTCTGTGGCCGCCTTCTTTTCGGCCTCGGAAAGCGCTTGCTTCAGGGTCGCCACCTCAGTCGTGGCCCCTAGGACACCAATAGCGATCCTTTCATTTTTTGCAACTTCATCTTTTATATAATTACACAGGGCATTACGGACCTTGGCTCTGCTCGAGCTGCTTCTTCGCAAGGCCGAGCTCTTGCTCGGACCGCTCGAGGTTCTGCTTCAGCGTGTCCACCTCCGCAGTTAGTGCGGCAGAGGCCAGCAGCGAAGCCTGCATACGCATATCGACATAATTATGTTAGACTCCTGCGAATATTATTAGATCCTCTATTCGGCTTTTCCTTGTGAACCCCAAATAGAGCATCAGGGGCTACTGTCTATGCGGTAATATTTTCATAGATTTTCCATGTACCTCAAAGCCTATCAACAGGCTGGCACAGGCTTCAGTCAGCCCGCTCTTGGCGGACTGAACCTTCTGGATCACCGCACTCATGATAGTGCGGTGCTCCTCGTCGATGGAGGCGCCGTTAAGCACATCCAGCAAGTTATCCGGTGCCTCCGGTTGGGCGGAGGCCACCGGTGCAGTAGGCTTGCCCTTCTTTGTAGGGGGCCGCCTGCCGGAGTCCGGAACTGCTGAAGGTTCCGGCGTGGTGTCCGGCCCAAGGCCGGACTCGGAGCCCTTGGGAGCTTTGCTCCCTTTGTGCCTGCAGTCCGGGAGGTCGCCTCGCGGCGCCTCCAGGACCACCTCCCCTTGGCTTGGAGCCTTTTGGGACCACCTCGGCGTCGTCCGTAGGGAGAGGGGAGGTAGCGGTCGGAAGTGAAAAACTATTCACATCCGACGAATCCAGGGAACCGCTCGACGATATGTCGACTCAGGCCCGGGGCGGACTGCATAATTATATTCGGCGTCACGGGAAGCTGTGCAATAAAGGAACGCCACGAGTCACTCTGGTGTCCGAATACTTACGACTTCGCCAGGGGCTTGGCCCTGAGCGGCCACTCCTCTTCGCCATCGTCGGCGTTGGTGGAGTAGTCCGGAGGAAGGGTCCTCCCCTTCTTGGACCCTCCGGCCTCCCAGTTGGGGCGGCCTTCCTTTTCTTTTCTCCCGTTGCTGGGGTAGAAACCTCTCTTTCCTCCTCCTCGTCTTCATGGGAGGAGTGCGCCTCGGAGTCATCGGACGATGAGTCCGACTCCACCGGGCGCCGGGAACTCTTCCGGGTTCCCGTGGCCTTCTTCTTGGCCTTCTTCTCCGGCACCACGTAAGGTGCCAGAACCACCAGCTCCGCCAAGCGGGCGTCTACTGGGTCTCCGGGCAAAGGAGCCGGACAGTTGATTTGTCCGGCCGTCCTCTGCCAGTCCTGTCAAAGGCATGGGGGCTTAGATCCCGCATAGAGTCAAACTATGAAAGACAAATATCCTGTAAGAGGTAAAACAGCTTACCGCGCTGGCTTGACGCTGCGCGCAGAATCCGCGATCCTCGGTGGCGGAAGCGGGAGCCTCGGCGCCCTTGAATAGCACCGTCCAGGCATCTTCGTACGTTGTGTCGAAGAGCCTGTTCAGAGTTCGGTGCTGGGCCGGGTCGAACTCCCACAAGCTGAAAGCCCGTTGTTGGCACGGGAGGACCAGGCGGATGAGCATGACCTGGACTATGTTGACGAGTTTGAGCTTCTTGCTCACTAGGTTTTGGACGCATGTTTGGAGTCCGGTCAGCTCTCCCGAACTACCCCACGGCAGGCCCTTCACTTTCCAGGAGGTGAGCCATGTAGGGATTCCGGATCGGAACTCGGGGGCTGCGACCCATTCAGGGTCACGTGGCTCGGTGATGTAGAACCACCCCGATTGCCACCCCTTTATGGTCTCCACGAAGGAGCCCTCGAGCCAAAGGACGTTGGGCATCTTGCCCACCATGGCGCCTCCGCACTCCGCCTGGCGGCCGCCCACTACCTTTGGCTTAACATTGAAGGTCTTCAGCCATAAGCCGAAGTGGGGCTGGATGCAGAAGAAGGCCTCACACACGACGATAAACGCCAAGATATTGAGGATGAAGTTCCGGGCCAGATCGTGGAAGTCTAGTTCGTAGTAGAACATGAGCCCCCGGATGAATGGGTGGAGAGGGAAGCCTAGTCCACGGAGGAAATGGGTGAGGAACACCACCCTCTCATGGGTCCTAGGGGTGGGGATGAGCTGCCCCTCGTCTGGGAGCCGGTGCGCGATGTCTTCGGACAAGTACCCGGCTCTCCTCAGCTTCTTGATGTGTCCCTCCGTGACGGAAGAGACCATCCACCTGCCTCCCACTCCGGACATGGTTGGAGAAGGTTGAGGTGGGTAATGCGGCCGGACTTGGGCGCTGGAGCTCGAGTGTGCGGAAATGGATGAGCAAAGGAGGAAGAAGGCGTGGATGAAAAGGTGGATCCTTATCCCCTTATATGGGCGGACGAAACTATGCGTTCCCACCAGCCTGGTAAAACTCGCTTATCCCCCAAGCGCCGTAATCAATGGCACGGTTGGGTTACCCACGCCCGTATTGATGAGAATCCTGGGATAAGGGGACATGATCTCTGCTTCGACAAGATGTGCCAAGGAAACCGCCTCGCAAAATGCTCTGAGGTGGGACAGTAAAAATGATTCGAATAAAGGCTTGGCTGTGGTGTGATGTCACGCTACGGAATACGTCAGCAGATTAGATTTGTGAAAATATTACTCTCTACGGTGGTATGTGGAACTTATTTTGCAGAGCCGGACACTATCCTTGTGCTCAAAATCTTCTATGAAGTATTAGGAGGAGGAACCTGCCTTGCAATGCCAAGGACAATCTGCGCGCCAGACTCGTCGTCATTGAAGTCTGGTTCAGGGGCTACTGAGGGAGTCCTGGATTAGGGGGTGTCCGGGTAGCCGGACTATGACCTTTGGCCGGACTGTTGGACTATGAAGATACAAGATTGAAGACTTCGTCTCGTGTCCGGATGGGACTTTCCTTGGCGTGGAAGGCAAGCTTGGCAATACGGATATGTAGATCTCCTCCCATTGTAACCTACTCTGTGTAACCCTATCCCTCTCCATGTCTATATAAACCGGAGGGTTTAGTCCATAGAACAACAATCATACCATAGGCTAGCTTCTAGGGTTTAGCCTCTCTGATCTCGTGGTAGATCTACTCTTGTACTACCCATATCATCAATATTAATCAAGCAGGAGTAGGGTTTTACCTCCATCGAGAGGGCCCGAACCTGGGTAAAAACATCGTGTCCCTTGTCTCTTGTTACCATCCGCCTAGACGCACTGTTCGGGACCCCCTACCCGAGATCCGCCGGTTTTGACACCGACAGTCATCACCGGGAGTGGTCCCGATTATTGTCACTTCGGGGTTGCCGGATCATAACACATAATAGGTGACTATAGACTTGCAAGATAGGATCAAGAACTCACATATATTCATGAAAACATAATAGGTTCAGATCTGAAATCATGGCACTCGGGCCCTAGTGACAAGCATTAAGAATAGCAAAGTCATAGCA
The DNA here is from genome assembly GCF_003073215.2 of Triticum urartu. Taxonomy (NCBI): domain Eukaryota; kingdom Viridiplantae; phylum Streptophyta; class Magnoliopsida; order Poales; family Poaceae; genus Triticum; species Triticum urartu. The sequence continues at coordinate 504,523,805 of NC_053026.1, read as the reverse complement.
ACATCAATCTCAGAACATAGTGGATACTAGGGATCAAACCCTAACAAAACTAACTCGATTACATGATAGATCTCATCCAACCCATCATCATCCAGCAAGCCTACGATGGAATTACTCACGCACGATGATGAGCATCATGAAATTGGTGATCGAGGATGGTTGATGATGATGACAGCGATGAACCCCCCCCCCCTCTCCGAAGCCCCGAACGGACTCCAGATCAGCCCTCCCGAGAGGTTTTAGGGCTTGGCGGAGGCTCCGTATCGTAAAACACGATGATTTCTTCTCTCTGATTTTTTTTCTCCCCGAAAGCAAATATATAGAGTTGGAGTTGAGGTCAGAGGAGCTCCAGGGGGGCCACGAGGTAGGGGGGCACGCCCTAGGGGGGAGGGCGCGCCCCCCACCATCGTGGACAGGGTGTGGGCCCCCTGGTCTTCATCTTTTGCAAGGATTTTTTATTATTTCCAAATAGACGTTCCGTGGGGTTTCAGGTCATTCCGAGAACTTTTGTTTCCGCACATAAATAACACCATGGAAAGTCTGCTGAAAACAGCGTCAGTCCGGGTTAGTTCCATTCAAATTATGCAAGTTAGAGTCCAAAACAAGGGCAAAAGTGTTTGGAAAAGTAGATACGACGAAGACGTATCAACTCCCCGAAGCTTAAACCTTTGCTTGTCCTCAAGCAATTCAGTTGATAAACTGAAAGTGATAAAGAAAACTTTTAGAAACTCTGTTTGCTCTTGTTGTAAATATGTAAAGCCAACATTCAAGTTTTCAGCAAAGATTATGACTAACCACATTTTCAATAACTCTTAGGTCTCATGTTTACTCATATCAATAGCATAATCAACTAGTGAGCAATAATAATAAATCTCGGATGACAACACTTTCTCAAAACAATCATAATATGATATAACAAGATGGTATCTCGCTAGCCCTTTCTGAGACCGCAAAACATAAATGCAGAGCACCTTTAAAGATCAAGGACTGACTAGACATTGTAATTCATGGTAAAAGAGATCCAGTCATAGTCATACCCAATATAAATTAATAGTAATGGATGCAAATGACAGTTGCGCTCTCCAGCTAGTGCTTTTTAATAAGAGGGTGATGACTCAACATAAAAGTAAATAGATAGGCCCTTCGCAGAGGGAAGCAGGGATTTGTAGAGGTGCCAGAGCTCGGTTTTAAAATAGACATAAATAATATTTTGAGTGGCATACTTTCATTGTCAACATAACAACCACGAGATGGAGATATCTTCCATGCTACACACATTATAGGCGGTTCCCAAACAGAATGATAAAGTTTATACTCCCCCTCCACCAACAAGCATCAATCCATGGCTTGCTCGAAACAACGAGTGCCTCCAACTAGCAACAGTCCCAGGGGGAGTTTTGTTTGCAATTATTTTGATTTAGTTTGCATAAAGCATGGGACTGGGCATCCCGATGACCAACCATTTTCTCTTGAGTGAGGAGCGGAGTCCACTCCTCTTGAGAATAACCCGCCTAACATGGAAGATAAGGGCAGCCCTAGTTGATACATGAGCTATTAGAGCATACAAAACAGAATGTTTATTTGAAGGTTTAGAGTTTGGCACATACAAATTTACTTGGAACGGCAGGAAGATACCGCATATAGGAAGGTATAGTGGACTCATACGGAATAACTTTGGGGTTTAAGGGATTGGATGCACAAGCAGTATTCCCGCTGAGTACAAGTGAAGGCTAGCAAAAGATTGGGAAGCGACCAACTAGAGTGCGACAACAGTCATGAACACGCATTAAAACTAATAAACATTGGATGCAAGTATGAGTAGGATATAATCCACCATGAACATAAATATCGTGAAGGCTATGTTGATTTTGTTTCAACTACATGTGTGAACATGTGCTAAGTCAAGTCACTTAAATCATTCAAAGGAGGATACCACCCCATCATACCACATCACAACCATTTTAATAGCATGTTGGCACGCGAGGTTAACCATTATAACTCATAGCTAATCAAGCATGGCACGAGCAACTATGATCTTTAATTGTCATTGCAAACATGTTTATTCATAATAAGCTGAATCAGGAACGATGAACTCATCATATTTACAAAAACAAGAGAGGTCGAGTTCATACCAGCTTTTCTCATCTCAGTCAGTCCATCATATATCGTCATAATTACCTTTCACTTGCATGACTGAACGATGTGAATAATAATAAGAGTGCACGTGCATTGGACTAAGCTGGAATCTGCGAGTATTCAATAAACAGGAGAAGACAAGGCAATATGGGCTCTTGGTTAAATCAACAATAATGCATATAAGAGCCACTTCAACAATTTAATCATGGTCTTCTCCTATCGACCCCCAAAGAAAAGAAAAGAAATAAAACTATTTACACGGGAAAGCTCCCAACAAGCAAAAGAAGAACGGGAAATCTTTTTGGGTTTTCTTTTTAATTATTACTACTACAGCAAGAAAAGTAAACTAACTAGAAGCTACACTAATTTTTTTGTTTTTCTTAAGGTTCAACAAACACACAAGAAGAAAGCAAGAAAAAGAAAATAAACTAGCATGAATATTACAGTGAAAAAGTATGAGCACCGACATCTAGCAATGAGTGTGTGTAAACATAAATGTAATGTCGGTGGGAAATACGTACTCCCCCAAGCTTAGGCTTTTGGCCTAAGTTGGTTTATTGCCAAGGATGGCCTGGCGGATATCCGTAGGTGTAGCTGGGGTCCTACTGCGATGCAGCGGTTATCGCCTCCTGAGCTGCAGCATGGCAGCGAGCTGCCTCCGCCATCCTCTCGTACTCATCTGCCTCCTCTCTGGTGATAAAATGTCTTCCTTTTGCCTGATAATCAAAGAAGGAAGGAGCAGGAAGAGTAATACGGAAAGCATGACGTCTGTCAAAGATTAAACGATATCAGAGAGGTGATTCATTCCTCTCGACAAACTGGTGATAGACCATAGAATTATAGTCTAAATAAGTAGGAGGCAACTCAATGTCATCCTCACGAACGTCCACACCAAGAAAATCTACTAAGCGGGTTGTATAAATTCCACCAAAGAAATCTCCATTAAATCTATTATTATGCAACCTACGTGCAACAATGGCTCCCAAATTATAAGTTTGGTCTCCTAACACAGCACTCCTAAGAATACCGAGATCAGGCACACACATGTGACATGCTTCATCTTTACCATTTATGCACCTACCTATGAAAAGAGCAAAATAATGTATAGCAGGAAAATGGATGCTCCCTATGGTAGCTTGTGCTATATCTCTAGATTCCCCCACAGTTATACCAGCAAGAAAGTTTCTAAATTCAGATTTACGGGGTTCACTAACACTACCCCATTGTGGAAGTTTGCAAGCAGAAGTAAAATCCTCTAAGTCCATGGTATAAGATTTTTTCATAAAGATCAAACAGGACAGTTGGAGAATTACGTGAAGATGAAAATTCAAACCTCCTCACAAAAGTACTAGTAAGATAGTGGTACTGGGGGCATTTGTCTGCCTCAAAGCTCACAAGATCGGCGTTACGCAAATATGCGTTAAATTCTTCCTTGATTCCCGCTTGATCCATAAAATTTTCTGAAGGCCATTCACAGGGCCGCACGGGAGCGTCCCTTTGTGGCACCTCGTCAGCATCATGCATTGCAAGCCTGGGTCCTTGCTTCCTTGAAGAACCACCTTGAAACATTTTCCTAAGCATATTTCTTCCTCTGAAAAATTTCTGAAATTTTTAGTAACTTCAAACAAAAGTGAACCAAGCTCAACAAAATTGATAGCAACTACTCCTACAAGTGACTAGAGCCTATATCAAGCATTAGAACTACTTGGAACCATATAAATTTGACATGCAAGCTCAAGAACATGGTCACCTAGGCAGCACAAATTTGCAATGAATAAAGCACTAGAGAAAAAACTAATTGGACCAATGGAGGAGTCACATACCAAGGAACAATCTCCCCAAGCAGTTTTGTGAGAGGTGCTTTGAGCTAAGGAGATCGAAAATCACAGCAAAATGGGCTAGAACTCGTGCTTGAGCTGGATATTGGTGTTTGTGGGAGGAAGAAGGAGTGTATGGGTGCAGGAATAAGTGGAGGAGGGCCACCGTGGGCCCACGAGGCAGGGGGCAAGCCCTGGGCGGTAGGGCGCGCCCTCCACCCTCGTGGCCACGTGCTTGCCCCTCCTGCTGTGTTCTCAGTGCCCGAAATTCTCAAAAATTCTAGAAAAATCATATTCCATTTTCAGGGCATTCGGAGAACTTTTATTTTCGGGGTATTTTTATATTGCACAGATAAATCAGGAAACAGACAGAAAAATACTATTTTTACTTTATTTCAACTAAATAACAAAAAGTAGAAAGAGGGTACAGAAGGTTGTGCCTTCTAGTTTCATCCATCTCATGCTCATCAAAAGGAATCCACTAACAAGGTTGATCAAGTCTTCTTAACAAACTCATTCCGAATAATCATGGAACCGGAGAAATTTCGAATAACACTATGTTACCTCAATGGGGATATGCACATCCCCAATAATAAGAATATCATATTTCTTCTTGACAGTAGGTAGTGGAAATTCAAAACCTCCAAAAATAATTGATGGAATTTTTCCAATAGAATTGATACTTTGGACTTGAGGTTGTTTCCTCGGAAAGTGTACCGTATGCTCATTGCCATTAACATGAAAAGTAACATTGCCTTTGTTGCAATCAATAACAGCCCCTGCAGTATTCAAAAAAGGTCTTCCAAGAATAATAGACATACTATCATCCTCGGGGATATCAAGAATAACAAAGTCCGTTAAAATGGTAATGTTTGCAACCACAACAGGCACATCCTCACAAATACCAACAGGTATAGCAGTTGATTTATCAGCCATTTGCAAAGATATTTCAGTAGGTGTCAACTTATTCAAATCAAGTCTACGATATAAAGAGAGAGGCATAACACTAACATCGGCTTCAAGATCACATAAAGCAGTTTTAACATAGTTTCTTTTAATGGAGCATGTTATAGTAGGTACTCCTGGATCTCCTAGTTTCTTAGGTATTCCACCCTTAAAAGTATAATTAGAAAGCATGGTGGAAATCTCAGCTTCCGGTATCTTTCTCTTATTTGTGACAATATCTTTCATATACTTAGCATAAGGATTCATTTTGAGCATATCAGTCAATCGCATATGCAAAAAGATAGGTCTAATCATTTCAGCAAAGTGCTCAAAATCCTCATCATCCTTTTTCTTGGATGGTTTGGGAGGAAAAGGCATGAGTTTCTGAACCCATGGTTCTCTTTCTTTACCATGTTTCCTAGCAACGAAATCTCTCTTATCATAACGTTGATTCTTTGATTGTGGGTTATCAAGATCAACAGCAGGTTCAATTTCTACATCATTATCATTACTGGGTTGAGCATCATCATGAACATCTTCATTAACATTTTCATTATGTTCATGTTCATTACCAGATTGTGTTTCAGCATCAGAAATAGAAATATCATTTGGATTCTCAGGTGGTTCAGTAATAGGTTCACTAGAAGCATGCAAAGTCCTATCATTTTTCTTTTTCTTCTTTTTAGAAGGACTAGGTGCATCAATATTATTTCTCTAAGAATCTTGCTCAATTCTCTTAGGGTGGCCTTCAGGATACAAAGGTTACTGAGTCATTCTACCAGTTCTAGTAGCCACTTATCATCTTTCTTACTATTCATTTCATTGAGCAAATCATTTTGAGCCTTAAGTACTTGTTCTACTTGAGTGGTGACCATTGAAGCATGTTTAGTAATGAGTTTAAGTTCACCTCTAACATCAGCCATGTAATTACCCAAGTGTTCAATCATATAAGCATTTTGTTTTAATTGTCTACCAAAATAAGCATTGAAATCTTCTTGCTTAACCATAAAGTTATCAAACTCATCCAACCATTGGCTAGCAATTTTAGTAGGAGGGATTTCAGCTTTATCATACCTATAGAGATAATTTACCTTTACTACCTGTGTCGGGTTATCAAGACCATGAGTTTCTTCAATAGGTGATGGATTAAGATCATATGTTTCTTCAACAGGCGGTACATTAAGACCATGTATTTCTTCAATAGGAGGTAAATCCTTAACATCTTCAGCTTTAATACCTTTTTCTTTCATAGATTTCTTTGCCTCTTGCATATCTTCAGGACTGAGAAATAGAACACCTCTTTTCTTCGGAGTTGGTTTAGGAATAGGCTCAGGAATTGGCTCAGGAAATGTCCAATTATTTTCATTTGTCAACATATTATTCAATAGAATTTCAGCTTCATCCGGTGTTCTTTCCCTGAAAACAGAACCAGCACAACTATCCAGGTAATGTCTGGAAGCATCGGTTAGTCCATTGTAAAAGATATCAAGTATTTCATTTTTCTTGAGAGGATGATCAGGCAAAGCATTAAGTAACTTGAGAAGCCTCCCCCAAGCTTGTGGGAGACTCTCTTCTTCAATTTGCACAAAATTATATATTTCCCTCAAAGCAGCTTGTTTCTTATGAGGAGGGAAATATTTAGCAGAGAAGTAATAAATCATATCCTGGGGACTACGCACACAACCAGGATCAAGAGAATTAAACCATATCTTAGCATCACCCTTTAATGAGAATGGAAATATTTTAAGGATATAAAGGTAGCGAGTTCTCTCATCATTAGTGAACAGGGTGGCTATATCATTTAATTTAGTAAGATGTGCCACAACAATTTCAGATTCATAGCCATGAAAAGGATCAGTTCAACCAAAGTAATTATATTAGGATCAATAGAGAATTCATAATCCTTATCAGTAACACAGATAGGTGAAGTAGCAAAAGCAGGGTCAGGTCTCATTCTATCATTAAGAGATTGTTGATTCCATTTAGCTAATAATCTCTTGAGTTCATATCTATCTTTGCAAGCCAAAATAACTGCAGAAGCTTCTTTATCAAAAACATAACCTCAGGAATAACAGGCAAGTTTTCATCATCAATTTCATCAATATAATCAGTTTCAATAATTTCTTTCTCTCTAGCTCTAGCAATTTGTTCATCAAGAAGTTCACTAAGGGGCATAGTAGTATCAAGCATAGAAGTAGTTTCATCATAAGTATCATGCATAGCAGAAGTGGCATCATCAATAACATGCGACATATCGGAACGAGTAGAAGAAGCAGGTTTAGGTGTCGCAAGCTTACTCAAAAAAGAAGGTGAATCAAGTGCAGAGCAAGATGGCAGTTCCTTACCTCCCCTCGTAGTTGAGGGATAAATTGTTGTCTTAGCGTCTTTGAAGTTCTTCATAGTGACCAGCAGATATAAATCCCAAGTGACTCAAAGAATAGAGCTATGCTCCCCGGCAACGACGCCAGAAAATAGTCTTGATAACCCACAAGTATAGGGGATCGCAACAGTTTTCGAGGGTATAGTATTCAACCCAAATTTATTGATTCGACACAAGGGGGGCCAAAGAATATTCTCAAGTATTAGCAGTTGAGTTGTCAATTCAACCACACCTGGATAACTTAATACCTGCAGCAAAGTGTTGAGTAGCAAAGTAATATGATAGTAGTGGTAACGGTTAACAAAAGTAACGGAAGCAAAAGTAATATTTTTGGTGTTTTGTAGTGATTGTAACAGTAGCAACGGTAAAGTAAATAAGCGGCGAACAATATGTGAAAAGCTCATCGGCATTGGATCGGTGATGGAGAATTATGTCGGATGCGGTTCATCATGTAACAATCATAACATAGGGTGACATAGAACTAGCTCCAATTCAACAATGTAATGTAGGCATGTATTTCGAATATAGTCATACTGTAACACCCTCGATGCGACTATAGCTCCCACGTGTCGAGGCACGACTTAGAGACATAATCGCATTCAAGGCATATGTCGCAAGTTAGGCAATCTTCACAACATCCCATGTAATATGATAATAAAAGGGGAGATAACGTAGTTGGCTTACACTCGCCACATACAATCAAGGTACATAAATAACATTACATCATCCAAACACTCATGGCCCGACTACGGCGCCAAAATAAAAGAGAACCCAACATGCGACACGGTCCCAATCACCCCCAACTGGGCACCACTACTGATCATCGGGAAAGGAAACATAGTAACGTTGAGAGTCCTCGTCGAACTCCCACTTGAGCTCGAGCGCGTCACCTGGAGCGGAATCATCAGGCCCTGCATCTGGTGTAATAGTAATCTGTGAGCCACAGGGACTCAGCAATCTCGCACCCTCGCGATCAAGACTATTTAAGCTTAAAGGTAAGGCAAGGTAAATATATGTGGAGTTGCAGCAAGCGACTAGCATATATGGTGGCTATCCTGTTCGCAAAAGAGATCGAGAAGAGGAGGCAAAGCGCGAGCGAGTAATCTAGAGAACAACCTGCGCAAGCATTACTCCAACACCGTGTCCACTTCCCGGACTCCGCCGAGAAGAGGCCATCACGGTAACACACTCAGTCGATTCATTTTAATTAAGTTAAGGTTCAACTTATCTACAACCGGACATTAACAAATTCCCATCTGCCCGTAACCGCGGGCACGACTTTCGAAAGTTCAAATCCCTGCAGGGGAGTCCCAACTTAGCCCATGACAAGCTCTCACGGTCAACGAAGGAATAGACCTACTCCCGAGACGTTCCGATCAGACTCGGTACCTCGGTTCTTCAAGACACTTCGACAGGTTAAAGCAAGACCAGCAACACCACCCAGATATGCCGACAAATCCTGATAGGAGCTGCACATATCTCGTTCTTAGGGCACACCGGATGAGCAAGACGTCGGGTAGGCCAGCCTAGAGTTGCCCTTGGTAGCCCCGGACATCGCTCGGTTGGACCAACACTCAGAGGAGCACTGGCCCGGGGGAGGGGCTAAAATAAGATGACCCTCGGGCTCCGGAAACCCAAGGGAAAAAGAGGCTAGGTGGCAAATGGTAAAACCAAGGTTGGGCATTGCTGGAAAAGCTTTAATCAAGGCGAACTATCAAGGGGTTCCCATTATAACCCAACGGCGTAAGGAACGCAAAATCCGGGAACATAACACCGATATGACGGAAACTAGGGCGGCAAGAGTGGAACAAAACACTAGGCGAGAGGCCGAGCCTTCCACCCTTTACCAAGTATATAGATGCATTAAGATAACAAGATAATATTATGATATCCCAACAAGTAAATAAATGTTCCAACAAGGAGCAGCCTCCAATCTTCACCTGCAACTAGCAACGCTATAAGAGGGGCTAAGCAAAGCGGTATCATAGCCAATCAACGGTTTGCTAGGACATGGTGGGTTAGAGGTTTGACATGGCAATTTGGGAGGCTTGAAAGCAAGTGGTAGGCATCGTAGCATTGGCATAGCAAAAGAGCGAGCATCTAGCAAAGCAAAGATAGTAGTGATTTCGAGGGTATGATCATCTTGCCTGCAAAGTTGTCAGAGTTGACTGGATCCTCGAAAGCAAACTCAACGGGATCCTCGTTAGCGAACTCGTCTCCCGGCTCTATCCAAACAAGACAAACAAGAAAACGGAACACAATCAACCACGTGCAAAGCTCAAACAATATGATGCAAGGATGGTATTGCTATGCGGGATGCGATGCAGGATGCATATGCAAGATGTGACAAGGAATCCATGAGCCTGGCCTCAACTTGGGAATCCAAGTGTTCCACTGGAAATATGAGATGAAATCGCTTGAAAACGATATAAAGAACGTCGGAATCGGAGTTACGGTTTGGAAATGGCGAGCAATTCAAATATGGCACCGGTCTGCGATATACAGCAAGTAGCCATCTAAATGCAACAAGATGAACATGCTACAGCACTCAAACATGGCAACAAATTACATGGCAGGGATGCATTCAAGATTCTTAACAAAAGTCTAGCACTGAGCTACGGCCAATTCATCCATTAACAGGTTCAAACAAGCATGGCAAAAATGCATATGGCAAACAGATTTCAGACAGTGAAATTAACACTTGTCTGGAATTTCAGATCAGGTAGCACACTTCGGAGCAACAAAACTACATGCTATAGGACCTGAAAATGGAAAAGTAAAGCTTGGCATGGAGCTACTCAAAGAGCTTAACAAAAGTCCCTTAGTGACCTTGAGACAAAAGGGATCAGACAATACAATTGCAAGCATGTGAACATGGCAAAAACATAATCAGTTCTCAGACCTAGTGAAAACTGGAGCATGCTGAAAACAGATATCAAGTAGGCATATTTACGAGCTCGATGCACTCACTACGGAGCAAGTCATGTCAATCTAAGCATACACCCATCAAGAATAAACAAAATTTAAGCTAGACATAGGAAGAACAATAGCATAGCATGCACGGATCAACTACAACATCCTCGGCAAAATCACTAACAAGTAGACAATCTGCCCAGATTCACGAAGTAGCAAAAGTAGAGCTCGATTGACTCAAGCTAGGGTGCTCCATAATTGCAAACAAATACATGGATGGATAGAGCACTACAAGTTGAACAAAACATCCTTACTGATCATCCTCAAAAGAGGCACGGATCACTAGGAAAACAACATGAACATATGGCCATATGAGATAAACATAGTGGAAATGTTAAGTCCCTGAAATCAGCATTACCAAGTGCCTCACTTTGTAAGCTTGTGCTAGTCACCACACACATCACAAAAATACATGGGTTGCACCTCTATAAAGATGAAAAAACCGTTAACAAAACATATGTAGAGCTCATGGGCATATCATGCACACAAAAATCATGGCAAAAATGACAAATATCTAAATGGAGTAGCAGATCTGACAATTATCTCAAGTAGCACTCTTCTAGCAGCATTTCTGGCATCAAGATGAACTCAAATGAAAATGATGCAATGGAATGAAATGATGTACTCTCTGAGACGAACATTTTGATATGCTATATGCCCAAAATGGAGCTACGGATGCAAAGTTACGATGCGATGAACATGGCAAGATAATCAGGGTTTCGGGGCAAAAAAGTCAACCGTCCCAATTCCCAGATCTGGATCTGGCACGGATTTCGGAGCAGCCTGCCGGAGTTACTGTTCACCGCCGGAGATGAAGCTCGCCGGAGGAGTTCGTGGCGGCCGGAGCTCGTGGACGAGGCCGGGGCGGTGGAGACGAGCGGCGGAGCTGGCCGGAGCAGTGGCGGCGGTGGCCGGCCGGCGCGGCGGGGTTGGAAGAAGGGCGCGGCGAGGCCGAACGTCGGCGATGGCGCGCGGCGGCTCCGTGGCGGCGGCGGCCGGCGACCGGGCGTCGCGGGGAAGAGGACGACGGCGGCTCGAGCTCCCGGGCGGCGTGGAGCTTCGGGCCCGCGGGGGCCCTACGCGGGCTGAGCGGGCCGGTGCGCGGGTGGAGGCGCGGCGAAGTGGGCGCGGTGACCGGGCGAATAGGGAGGCGCCATGTGGCGCGGACAGGCGGATTCGGACACGTTCGTCGGTGGTGGTTTTTGTCCGGGCGGCGGCGGGTGGAGATGGATCTGAGGTTAGGGATGGAGGGGATCCGGGATTTTAGAGGGGTCTTTATATAGGCATAGAGGGAGCTAGGAGAGTCCAAATGAGGTGCGGTTTTCGGCCACGCGATCGTGATCGAACGCTCTAGATGATGGAGAGGGTTTTGGTGGGTTTTGGGCCAACTTGGAGGGGTGTTGGGCTGCAACACACACGAGGCCTTTTCGGTCCCTCGGTTAACCGTTGGAGTATCAAACGAAGTCCAAATGATACGAAACTTGACAGGCGGTCTACCGGTAGTAAACCAAGGCCGCTTGGCAAGTCTCGGTCCAATCCGGAAATGTTTAATCCCCACACACGAAAGAAAGCTAGAAATGACCACCGGAGGAGAACGAAGCGCCGGAATGCAAAACGGACAACGGGGAAAATGCTCGAATGCATGAGATGAACACGTATGCAAATGCAATGCACATGATGACATGATATGAGATGCATGACAACGATAACAACACACGGAGACAAAAACCCGAACCCGAGAAAATAAAATAACTTAACGCCGGAAACGGCAAGAGTTGGAGTACAAATTGGGAAAGTCATATCCGGGGTGTTACAACACTCCACCACTACGAAAGGATCTCGTCCCGAGATCTAGGACTGAAAGAACGCCGGGTACTCAGAACGGAGGTGATCCTCGCGTTCCCAGGTAGCTTCACGGTCGGAATGGTGTGACCACTTGAGTTTGAGGAATTTGATTGACTTATTGCGAGTCTTGCGTTCAGTCTCTTCGAGAATAGCAACTGGGTGCTCACGATAGGAGAGATCTTCTTGGAGCTCAATGTCCTCGAAGTTGACGGTGCGGTCAGGAGTCTTGAAGCACTTTTGGAGCTGAGAGACATGGAACACATCATGAACATTTGCAAAGTTTGAAGGATGCTCGAGTTCATAGGCGAGATCGCCTCTCTTGCTGACAATCTTGAAAGGTCCCACGTATCTAGGGGCAAGCTTCCCTTTGATACCGAAGCGACGAGTACCTTTCATAGGAGAGACACGGAGGTAAACATGATCTCCGATCTCGAAAGCCAAATCACGATGCTTACTTTCATAGTAGCTCTTCTGGCGGGATTGGGCTGCTTTGAGGTTATCTCGAATGACTTTGCACATTTCCTCTGCCTCTGTGATTAAGTCATTACCCAAAAGCTGACATTCACCGGTTTCGGACCAGTTGAGAGGGGTACGACACTTCCTGCCATACAGAATTTCAAATGGGGCCTTGCCCGAACTTGCTTGAAAACTGTTGTTGTAGGAGAATTCAGCATATGGAAGACAATCCTCCCACTTCATGCCAAAGGAGATCACACAAGCCCTGAGCATATCTTCAAGAATCTGATTGACACGCTCGACTTGACCGCTAGTTTGAGGATGGAAAGCTGTGCTGAAGCGGATGTTTGTGCCCATGGCCTTCTGAAAAGAATCCCAAACCTAGGATGTAAAGATGCTGCCACGGTCTGAAGAGATCACTTGTGGAATACCGTGCAGAGAGACAATTCGAGAGGTATAGAGTTCCGCCAATTGAGCTGCAGTGATTGACTCTTTGATAGGCAGAAAGTGAGCCACTTTGGTGAGTTTGTCGATGACAACGAATATAGCATCATTGCCACGCTTGGACTTTGGAAATCCAGTCATGAAGTCCATCTCAATGTGGTCAAACTTCCATTCTGGAATGGCAAGAGGTTGGAGGAGACCAGCTGGCCTTTGGTGTTCTGCCTTCACTCTTCTGCAGACATCACATTCATTCACGAATTGAGTGATCTCGCGCTTCATTCGAGTCCACCAATAAGCTTGCTTAAGGTCCTGATACATCTTCGTGCTCCCAGGGTGGATGGAGAGGAGAGAATTGTGAGCCTCGTTCATGATCACTTGACAGAGGTCACCTTTGGGCACAACAATACGATCCTCGAAGAAGAGAGTGTCCTTGTCATCAAGGCGGTAGCACTTGTACTTGGACTGACTCTTGGCAATCCCAATCTTCACCTTTTTCACCATAGCATCAAGAAGCTGGGCTTGGCGAATCTGGTCTTCTAAGGTAGGAGAGACTTGAAGGTTGGCGAGGAAACCTTAAGGAACAAATTGCAGATTAAGTTTGCGGAAAGCTTCACAAAGCTCGGGTTGGTAAGGCTTAAGAATCAGACTGTTGCAGCAAGCCTTTCTGCTCAAAGCGTCAGCAATCACATTGGCCTTGCCTGGAGTATACTCAATACTCAGATTATACTCTTGAATCATTTCGACCCATCGAGTTTGCCTGAGGTTGAGATTATGCTGAGTGAAGATGTACTTGAGACTCTTGTGATCAGTGAAGATGTCCACTTTTCTTCCCAATAGAAGATGTCTCCAAGTCAAAAGAGCATGCACAACTGCCGCCAACTCGAGATCATGAGTGGGGTAGTTCTTCTCATTAGGCTTCAACTGGCGAGATGTATAAGCCACAACTTTCTTCTCTTGCATCAATACTGCGCCAAGACCTTGGAGAGAGGCATCGCAAAACACCTCGTACGGCTTGGATTCATCAGGCGGAGTCAGAACTGGAGCAGTGATCAACTTCTCTTTCAAAGTGTTGAAAGCAATATCACACTCCGGAGACCAAACGTACTTGACGTGCTTCTGAAGAAGATTTGAGAGAGGCTTCGCGATCTTAGAAAAGTTTTCAACGAATCTTCGGCAATAACTTGCGAGACCGAGAAAACTGCGGAGTTGCTTCACATTCTGAGGAGGTTCCCAATTCAAAATTTCGGATACCTTCTCGGGATTCACGGAAATGCCCTTGGCAGAGATGATATGACCAAGATAAAGAACCTCATCGAGCCAAAATTCACACTTGGAGAACTTGGCATAGAACTGATGTTCCCTGAGCTTATCAAGAACCAAACGCAAGTGCTTGGCATGATCTTCCTTGTTCTTGGAGAAAACCAGAATGTCGTCGAGATAGACCAAAACGAAGTCATTGGTGTAGGCGTTGAAGATGAAATTCATCATGCGAGAGAACGTCGGAGGAGCGTTGGCGAGGCCAAAAGACATGACAGTGTATTCATATGAACCAAAGCTTGTTCTGAATGCTGTCTTGGGAATATCTTCTTCACGAATGCGAATCTGGTGATAACCCATACGGAGATCAAGCTTGGAGAATACTTGGGCGCCTTTGAGTTGTTCGAACAACTCATTGATGTTGGGAAGTGGGTATTTGTTCTTGATGGTCTTCTTATTCACTGGACGGTAATCAACACAAAGTCGGTCCGTTCCATCCTTCTTGTTCACAAAAAGAACATCACAACCCCACGGAGAAGTACTAGGCCGTATAAGACCCATTCTTTCTTGCTCATCGAGTTGCTTCTTCAGCTCCTTCAACTCTTCAGGTCCGAGCTTGTAAGGACGTTTGCACACAGGTTCCGTACCAAGCTCAAGATCAATAACGAATTCAACTGGCCGATGCGGAGGCATTCCTGGGAGCTCTTCTAGAAAGACGTCTTGATATTCGCAAACGACTGGAATTTACGAAATAGCATCCAATTCACCCTTCTCATTGAGAGAAAACAGACGGATAGTATCATCACGAGCGGCAAATACAATTACATCCTCAGACGAATGAGTCAATTGAATCTGCCTGGCTGCACAATCAAGCTGAGCCTTGTGCTTAGAAAGCCAATCCATCCCAAGAATAAGATCAATATCCGAGTTACCAAGAACCACCGGAGAAGAGAAAAACTTGTAATCGCCCAAAGTGATAGAAACATCTGGGGAAAACGCGCTTGCATTCATGAATTTACCCGGAGAAACAACAGATAGCTGTCTAGGCAAATCTTGCAAAGGCAACTCAAGCTTAGAAACAAATGGCCTCAAGATGAAACAATGCGATGCACCCGTGTCAAAAAGAACTTTAGCAGGAATATCATTAATAGGGAGGTTACCCATGATCACATCTGACGAGTCCTCTGCCTGAGCTGCATTCATCAAATTGACCTTGGCGGACTTGGGGTTATGCTTGACCACAGCTGTACTTGCCGATCTGACAGGAGGAGGAGGAGGAAGACGCCTCTGGTTGAAACGCTTGTTGGCATAGTGACCCTTCTGTTGGCACTTGTTGCACGTGACCTCTGAAAGCGGACGGTGATACGGAGCACTCGGTCTTGGAGGTTGAGACAAAGTCTTGTTCTGAAAGCCAGGGTTGGGTGGGTGGAAAGAACCACTGCCACCTTTGCTCTTCTGCTGATATGGCTGACGGAACGGAGGAGGAGGAAGCCAAAACTTATGCTGCTTGGCCACTTGAGTAGTGGAAGAAGGAGTAACATCTCTGACTCGCTTCGTGGAAGCATCACACCTCAACTGAGCATTCTCTTGCTTCAGTGCCATGTTGTAGAACTCATCGTACCTCAAGGGCTCAAAGAGAACAAGAGCGAGCTGAATATCTTCTCTAAGACCACCCCTGAACTGATATATCATGCTCTTCTCATCAGGCACGTCCTGCTTGGCAAAGCGGGCAAGCTTCTGGAACAACTTGTTGTAGTCATAGACAGACAAAGAGCCTTGCTTCAGATTGCGGAATTCCTCACGCTTGCTTTCAACCACGCTCTGCGGAATGTGATGAGCTCGGAAATCTCGACGGAAATCATCCCAAGTGATAACACGTCCACCTCTGGAATCCTTGTACTGCTGGAACCATTCTGCAGCTTGATCTTTGAGTTGGAAGGAAGTGAACTTCACAAAGTCCTCAGGCCTGACGTTGCTGCACTCGAAATGCTTACACAGATCCACAAGCCAATCGTCAGCATCGGTTGCCTCAACACAATTACTGAAAGTCTTTGGCCCGTTAGCAAGGAACTGGTTGAGTGTAGCAAAGTGACTCTGATTGCAGCCTTGATTCCCTTGACTGCCTTGATTGCGCTCTTGGAGAATTTGCATGATCAGCTGAGTGTTTGCATTGGTTGGGGCCATCACAGCTTGCCATGCCTCCGGAGGAGGTGGAGGCGGTGGCGGATCTTGATTCTGGTTCTGACTGGTGCTCTTAGCGGGAGCCATCCTGAAGAGGTTGACCACCGTTAGCACATAGACAGATAAATGAAGCTGAAACCAACGGAATGAAAATTGCAACATATAGTCTTCACATCCGAAAACAAAATGAACGAATGCATTCCTCTCAAATGTCACATTATCCATAAATGAGAAGCCACGCTAGAATAAGGTAGAGAAATAAATCAATAAGGTACGGATCAAGAACGAAAAATCGGTAAGAAATCCCAATCTCAAACCAATATCCGTGGAAGAAGAACTAGAGCTACTAGAATTCCCACCTATGAAACTCCCGAACCTTTCCGGTTATGCAATCAGGTGTTGGGGATACAGGGGAAGCATAATATCTCACCCAAACTAGCAAATCCTACATCCAGCTGTATCCATCCTTCAACACATAACCAAGAAAACTTCGGAAACCATCTACCTCAACCTTCGAAAAGCATCCGTTATACAAGTTATGGCGATACTCCCGAACTCCCGCCCCAGTACTGGGTGGCGTCGAGGTTATCTCACCAACGAACTGCATAAAAGAGATTTTCGATGTCGGCGAACATATCTCAAGTATTCCAGAATTGCAACGATAAAATTATGATGACAACACCTCAGAGCTCAACTCCCCGGGACACTTCCACTAAACCCCTGACAGGAGGCACCAAGACAGTATTCTCATCATAAGCCATCGGAACAAATCCAAGATACTCGCGTGATCCTAAAATTTTTAGTGAAATTTGAGAAGAGAAGAGTCAAAACTCTACGTCAGGATGCCTTACCAGAGCGATGAGGAGACTGGGAAGTAAAAAGAATTCCTAAACTCTCCGATATATAATTCCTAAACTCAAAACATTTTTCTAGACACAACTCGGCTGCTAAAACGATCAAGCAATGGGGCTCCTAAGGTCGGGGAAGGCTCTGATTACCAACTTGTAACGCCCTCGATGCGGCTATAGCTCCCACGTGTCGAGGCACGACTTAGAGACATAACCGCATTGAAAACAATGTCGCAAGTTAGGCAATCATTACAACATCCCATGTAAAGCATAATAAAAGGGGCAGAAACATAGTTGGCTTACACTCGCCACGTCACATCAAAGTACATAAATCCATCATACAAACACTCATGGCCCGACTACGGCGCCAAAATAGAAGAAAACCCAACATGCGACAAGGCCCTGAATTGAACCCCAACTAGGCACCAATACTGATCATCGGGAAAGGAAACATAATAACGCTGAGAGTCCTCCTCGAACTCCCACTTGAGCTCGTACTCGTCACCTGGAGCGGAATCACCTGGACCTGCATCTGGAGTTATAGTATCTGTGAGCCACAGGGACTGAGCAATCTCGCACCCTCGCGATCAAGACTATTTAAGCTTATAGGAAGGATAAGGCAAATATATGTGGAGCTGCAGCGAGCGACTAGCAGATATGGTGGCTAACTTATTCGCAAAAGAGAGCGAGAAGAGGAGGCAAAGCACGAGCGAGAATCTAGAGGAACAGCCTGCGCAAGCATAACTCCAACACCGTGTCCACTTCCCGGACTCCGCCGGAAAGGGGCCATCACGGTAACACACACGGTTGATTCATTTTAATTAATTAAGGTTCAAGTTATCTACAACCGGACATTAACAAATTCCCATCTGCCCATAACCGCGGGCACGGCTTTCGAAAGTTCAATCCCTGCAGGGGAGTCCCAACTTAGCCCATGACAAGCTCTCACGGTCAACGAAGGAATAGACCTCCTCCCAAGACGTTCCGATCAGACTCGGTATCTCGGTAACTCAAGACACTTCGACAGGTTAAAACAAGACCAGCAACACAGCCCGAATGTGCCGACAAATCCCGATAGGAGCTGCACATATCTCTTTCTCTGGGCACACTCAGATGAGCCAGACGTCGGGTAAGCCAGCCCAGAGTTGCCCCTGGTAGCCTCGGACATCGCTCAGTGGGACCAACACTCAGAGGAGCACTCGCCCGGGGGGGGTTAAAATAAGATGACCCTTGAGTCTGCAGAACCCAAGGGAAAGAAAAGGCTAGGTGGAAAAAGGTAAAACCAAGGTTGGGCATTGCTGGACAAGCTTTAATCAAGGCGAAATCTCAAGGGGTTCCCATTATAACCCAACCGCGTAAGGAACGCAAAATCCGGGAACATAACACCGATATGACGGAAACTAGGGCGGCAAGAGTGGAACAAAACACTAGGCGAGAGGCCGAGCCTTCCACCCTTTACCAAGTATATAGATGCGTTAAGATAACATAGCAATATAATGATATCCCAACAAGTAAATAAAAGATGTTCCAACAAGGAACGGCCTCCAATCTTCACCTGCAACTAGCAACGCTATAAGAGGGGCTGAGCAAAGCGATAACATAGCCAATCAACAGTTTGCTAGGACAAGGTGGGTTAGAGGTTTGACATGGCAATTGGGAGGCTGACAAGCAAAAGGTAGGCATCGTAGCATTGGCAAAGATAGTAGTGATTTCGAGGGTATGATCATCTTGCCTGCACAATTGTCAGAGTTGACTGGATCCTCACAAGCAAACTCAACGGGCTCCTCAGTAGCGAACTCGTCTCCCGGCTCTACCCAACAAGACAAACAAGCAACAAGGGTACAATCAAGCACGTGCAAGTCCAAGCAATATGATGAAATGATGATATGCTATGCGGGATGCGATGCGGGATGCAAAATGCAAGATATGACAGGAAATGCATGAACCTGGCCTCAACTTCGAATTCCAAGGGTTCCACTGGAAATATGAGATAAAATCGCTTGAAAACGATATAAAGAACGCCAGAATCGGAGTTACGGTTTGGAAATGGCAAGCGTTTTAAGATATGACGCCGGTCTGCGATTTACAGCAAGTAGGCATCTAAATGCAACGAAATGAACATGCTACAGCCACCAAACATGACAACAAAATACATGGCAGAGATGCACACAAGATTCTTAACAAAATACTAGCACTGAGCCTCGGCCAATTCATCCATTATGAGGTTCAAACAAGCATGGCAAAAACGCAAATGCAAAACAGATTCCAGACTTAGTGAAATTAACACTTGTCTGAAATTTCAGATCACGAACCCCTCTTCGGAGCAGCAAAACAACATGATACGTGACCTGGTTAAGATAAGTAAGAACATGGCATGGAGCTACTCAACAAGATTAACAAAAGTCCCTAAGTGACCTGAGGCCAAAAGGTATCACAAAATATACTAACGGGCACACGAACATAGCTAAAACACAATCAGTTTTCAGACTTAGTGAAAACTGAGACATGCTGAAATATAACTCACGAAGGCATGTAAACGAGCTCGATGCACTCACTACGTTGCAAGTCATGGCAAGGAAAGCATACATCCAATAAGAAGGCACACAATTCTAGCTAGACATGTCAAGAACAATGGCATAGCATGCACGGATCAACTACAATAGCATCGGCAAAATCGCAAACGAGTTGACGATCTGCCCAGATTCACCACGAAGCAAAAGTAGAGCTCGATTAACTCAAGCTAGGGTGCTCCATTATTGCAAACAAAGACATTGATGGATAGAGCATAACATGATTAATAAAACTCCTTTACTGATCATCCTCAAAAGAGGCACGGATCACTAGGAAACAAGCTGAACATATGGCATCATGAACTAAAATATCCCAGACTTAGTGAAAACAACTAAGTCCCTGAAAACAGATTTACCGGGTGCCTCACTTTGCAAGCTTGCACAAGTCACCACACACATCCTAAAAATGCATGGGTTGCACCTCTGGAAAGAAGACAAAATGCTTAACAAAACATATGAAGGACTCACAGGCATATCATGCACACAATAATCATGGCAAAATGACAAAAGTCTAAGATGAACTAGCAGATCTGACAATTAACTCACGAAGCCTCCTTCTAACAGCATTTTGGGCATCAAGATGAACTCACATGAAAATGATGCAATGGAATGAAATGATGTACTCGTCGAGGCGAACATCTTGATATACTATATGTCCAAAACGGAGCTACGGATGCAGAGTTATCACTGGTCAAAATATGCCCGAAAAACTAGGGTTCGGGAGAGAAAGTCAACCGCCTCCTAGATCACAGATCTAGCACGCTTCCCGAGGAGGTCGCCGGGGTTCGCTGGAACAGTGGCGACCGGACTGTGGAGGAGCTCGTCGGGGACTTGCCAGCGTCGGCGGGCGGCGCGGTCGGCGCCGGAGGAGGCGGTGGCCCGGGGCGGCGAGGAGGAGCACGGCGGAGCCGGCTCGGGCGTGGGGCGGCGGCCACCGGCCGGCGGAGAGGCGAGGTCGCCCGCGGCGGCGCGGTGTGGCCCGTGGCGGCGCCGGCCACCGGGCGCGAAGACGAAGGGCGGCGGGCGCGCGGGACGAAGGGCGGCGGCGGCTCGGGCCTCGGGGGCTCTTCCCGGGCCGAGCGGGCTTCGGCGGCGGCGCGGGCAGGTGTGCCACATGGCGATCGGCGGGTGGCTGGGCGCGGCGGCGGACGTTGTCCGGTCCGCTCCGGACACGTCCGTCGGCGGCGGATCTGGAAATTTCTTTTAGGGTAGGGTTTCGGGGAAGGAGATGATCCGAAAATGGAGGGGGCTATTTATAGGCATAAGTGGAGCTAGGAGAGTCCAAATGAGGTGCGGTTTTCGCCCACGCGATCATGATCGAACGCTCTAGGACATGGAGCAGAGTTTGGTGGGTTTTGGGCCAAAATGGAGGGGTGTTGGTCTGCAACACACACGAGGCCTTTTCGGTCCCTCGGTTAACCGTTGGAGTACCAAACGAAGTCCAATTGATACGAAACTTGACAGGCGGTCTACCGGTGGTAAACCAAGGCCGCTTGGCAAGTCTTGGTCCAACCCGGAAATGTTTAATCCTCACACACGAAAGAAAGCTATAAATGATCACCGGAGGGGAACGAAGCGCCGGAATGCAAAACGGACAACGGGGAAAATGCTCGAATGCATGAGATGAACACGTATGCAAATGCAATGCACATGATGACATGATATGAGATGCATGAAAAAGAAAACAACACACAGAGACAAAGACCCGAACCCGAGAAATAAATATAACTTAACGCCGGAAACGGCAAGAGTTGGAGTACAAAAAGGGAAGTTACATCCGGGGTGTTACAGTGTTAACATATGGTGACACAGAACTAGCTCCAATTCATCAATGTAATGTAGGCATGTATTCCGTATATAGTCATACGTGCTTATGGAAAAGAACTTGCATGACATCTTTTGTCCTGCCCTCCCATGGCAGCGGGGTCCTATTGGAAACTTAGGGATATTAAGGCCTCCTTTTAATAGAGAACCCGAACAAAGCATTAGCACATAGTGAATACATGAACTCCTCAAACTACGGTCATCACCGGGAGTAGTCCCGATTATTATCACTTCGGGGTTGCCGGATCATAACACATAGTAGGTGACTATAGACTTGCAAGATAGGATCTAGAACTCTCATATATTGATGAAAACATAATAGGTTCAGATCTGAAATCATGGCACTCGGGTCCTAGTGACAAGCATTAAGCATAGAAAAGTCATAGCAACATCAATCTCAGAACATAATGGATACTAGGGATCAAACCCTAACAAAACTAACTCGATTAAATGATAAATCTCATCCAACTCATCACCGTCCAGCAAGCCTACGATGGAATTACTCACGCACGGCGGTGAGCATCATGAAATTGGTGATAGAGGATGGTTGATGATGACGACGGCGACAAATCCCCCTCTCCGGAGCCCCGAACGGACTCTAGATCAGCCCTCGTGAGAGGTTTTAGGGCTTGGCGGCGGCTCCATATCGTAAAACGCGATGATTTCTTCTCTCTGATTTTTCTCTCTCCGAAAGCAAATATATAGAGTTGAAGTTGGCGTCGGAGGGTCTCCAGGGGGCCCATGAGGTAGGGGGCGTGCCCTAGGGGGGGCGCCCCCACCCTCATGAGAAGGGTGTGGGCCCCCTGGTCTTCATATTTGGCGAGGATTTTTTATTATTTTCTCTAAGACCTCCCGTGGAGTTTTAGATCATTCCGAGAATATTTGTTTTCTGCACATAAAACAACATCATGGCAATTCTGCTGAAAACAGCGTCAGTCCGGGTTAGTTCCATTCAAATCATACAAGTTAGAGTCCAAAACAAGGGCAAAAGTGTTTGGAAAAGTAGATATGACGGAGACGTATCAAATGGTCACTCGGGAGCTGGAAAGTTTTTCCCGTAGTGGATATTGAATACGAACGATGCACCTTCGGCTGATGTCTGTTCCTTTCGTCTCCCGCGTTCCCTTCAGCTCCTGGCGCAGCCTATCGCCTCCTTCTCTTGCGCCTATAAAAGGGAGGTCGCTCCTCTCAGAGAGAGGCACCAGAACTTCTCCTTCCTCTCTCCACCGGTTCCAATCTCTGAGCTACTATTGTCTTCCTCATCCCGGCTTGCAGCGTGCACCGCGAGTCGGGACAGTAGGCCTCCAAAACCTCACGTCTTTGAGTCCGGTACGGGAGAAGGGTGATAAGGTTTTTGGGGAGCGCTCCGCGCGACTACTGGCTTCTTCATCACGGACTCCGACGACTACTTCCCTGACGATGACTTCTTCCCCGACATCGACAACCTCATCAACAACATGGCTGGAGAGGATGTCAACCCCAAGTCCAGTGCTTCTGCTGCTGCTGTCCCATACGTGTTCTTGCTCTTTCTGTTAGAAGTCCTGGCACGGTTCTTTGCTCTAGTTTCTTCCCTACATATGTTAGGTTCTACTTCATATATGCAACTTCATCTAGTGTCTGTTCTAGATGTGTTTACTTCAAGTTCATATATGAAGATGCTATTTACCTTCTCTCTGTCAGATTGCATGACTTACTTTATCTCTTCTATATTAGTCATGCTTTATTTAGTATTTCCATTAATAAAATCATTTGGTAAATTGCTCACATTTCCAACAATCCAAAAACCTTATAATAGGCAATTTACCCCAAGTAGTTTTGCTGCTTCCATGAGACCTCCTATGTTTGAGGGTATCCACTATAAGAGGTGGCACGTGAGAGCAATCTTATGGTTTCAAACCATGAGTTTCTATGACGCAACGCTTGGCAAGCCTGAAGGGGAGTTTGATGCCCAACAGGAACAAGCTTTTCAGAAAATGGATACTCTGTTTAAGGCTGCTCTCTTGAGTGTTTTTGGTGAGAACATAGTTGATGCTTATGCATCAATTGACAATGGAAAAGATATGTGGGACGCACTCGAGGCCAAGTTTGGGGTCTCGGATGCCGGCACTGAGCTGTACATCATGGAGAAATTCTATGATTACAGGATGACTGAAGAGCGCTCCGTGGTTGAGCAAGCTCATGAGATATAGTCATTTGCTAGAGAGCTTGAGCACTTCAACCGTATGCTACCGGACAAGTTTGTTGCCGGAGGTATCATCACCAAGCTTCCTCCTTCGTGGAGGAACTTTGCTACCTTACTGAAGCATAAGAGACAGGAGTTTTCCGTTCCGGATCTCATTGGTACTCTTGATGTCGAAGAAAAGGCAAGAGCAAAGGACACACGTGCTCGAGGTATTGAGGGAGGATCTAGTGCCAATCTGGTACAGAAGAAGAACTTCCAGCCCCACTAGTTCAAGAACAAGGGAAAATTTGATGGTAAAGCAAAGTTTGATGGGAAGAACAAGGTTGTGCAACACACGAACTTCAAGAAGAAGAATGACAAGAAGAAAGGTGTTTGTCATGTGTGTGCGGATCCTGATCATTGGGCTCCTAGTTGCCCTAATCGCTATTGAGGGAGTCCTGGATTAGGGGGTCCTCGGACGGCCGGACTATATACTTTAGCTGGACTGTTGGACTATGAAGATACAAGATTGAAGACTTCGTCCCGTGTCCGGATGGGAATCTCCTTGGCGTGGAAGGCAAGCTTGGCAATATGGATATGTAGATCTCCTCCCTTGTAACCGACTATGTGTAACCCTAGCCCCCTCCGGTGTCAATATAAACCAGAGGGTTTCGTCCATAGGACAACAACAATCATACCATAGGCTAGCTTCTAGGGTTTAGCCTCTACGGTCTCGTGGTAGATCAACTCTTGTAATACTCATATCATCAAGATCAATCAAGCAGGAAGTAGGGTATTACCTCCATCGAGAGGGCCCGAACCTGGGTAAACATCGTGTCCCCTGCCTCCTGTTACCATCCGCCTTAGACGCATAGTTTGGGACCCCCTACCCGAGATCCGCCGATTTTGACACTGACATTGGTGCTTTCATTGAGAGTTCCACTATGTCGTCATCATAAGGCTGGATGGCTCGTCTCGTTGTCAAGGACAACATCACCTCTGGGAAAGCCCTGGCTGTAGGCCAAACTCTCTGACTAGGCGGCTTCATCATGACCGCCCGTTCGGTCGCTGCGCCGACGATGACTTCTCGGGTCATCAAAAACAGTCTCCACGTCGGCTCGGAACTCGCCAAGCAGATGGATCCAATGGAGCTCTCTTCTTTGAACGAGCTCTTGGATCGCATCGCCACTTTGGGAGTTGCTACAGACTATGATCGGATCGGGCTTAAACCTGACCAAAGGGAGATTAACTCTCTGCCGGTCACCCATCAGATAGCGGTGGTGGAGGAGCAACGCAACGATTCTTCCTCTATCTTGAGGACAAGCTATGTCCGGATTCCCGAGCTCTTTAAGCCGGATACCCGTCTACGGGAGGACATGGCCCAAGTTCTGAACTTAGAATCCGACAGCGGGCCAGACCTACTGGGCAACATCCCGGAGCCCAAACTTTCAAGATCGGAAACTCCGGCGCTCCTGGGTCTCACATCGGGTCAGGGTTCGGACCTAAATCTACCCACCCTCCCAGATATAAGTGATCTTTCCCACATTAGACAAGAGCCCCAAGAAACAGTACATCACTATTGGGCCAGATTCCTCCTTGTAATGAGCAAGGTCAAGGACTGTCGCGAGGAAGATGCAATTTCATTCTTTTGCAAAAATTGCACGGACAAGGGAATCCTCAACGCCATAAGTCGTCGTGACATAGCACACTTTGCTGACTTGGCGGCCATAGTACAGAAGTACTGTGCGATGGAAAGCGCCTGGAAAATCCAAACAAAATTCTGGAATCTTCCGGCTCTCACTAAACCCCCAGTCCGAACTAAAAGGGTGTACTCTTATAAGTCACCCGATACAACTACAAAGAAACAAAAGCCCACTACAGGGCGTGGAACTGTATTGGACGGATGGCTCAACGGTCCATGCAAAATTCACAGTACAGCGGATACCATACCAACACACAGCCTTAGAGCATGTTGGGTACTGCGGCAGGTGGCCAAGAGCGGTGAGGATATCCTCATCAACAATACCGCAGAGCACCATCCCGTGGAGAACAACAATACAGTATTGACAGTCTTCAAGACCTTCGCCTCAAATAATAGGCGCAAGCGAGCACTTCGCAACCTTGCCGGAGTCTGCCAAGTAGCAGCAATAAATCCATGGAGTGATATGGCTATCACCTTCAACGCTAGTGACGAACCTAAATTCCGGACATCCCGACCACCAGCCGCCTTGGTCCTTAGTCCAATTGTGGACGGCTTCCGACTTACCAAAGTGCTCATGGACGGCGGCATCAGATTAAACCTCATCTATGAGGAAACTCTTCGAAAAATGGAAATAGACAGAAGCCGCATTGAGCAAAGCAGCACGACCTTTAGAGGAATCATCCCTAGTCGGGAGGCACGATGTGCTGGCAAAATCACACTAGATGTGGTATTCGGCACGCTGGAGAATTATAGGTCCGAAGAAATCACATTCCAAGTGGCCCCGTTCAATAGCGGATACCACGCCCTTCTAGGGTGGGAGGCATTCACGATCTTCCAAGCTATACCCCACTACGGGTACCTGAAGCTCAAAATGCCTGGGCCCAATGGAATCATCACTCTAGCTAGTGATCCGGACATAGCACTCCATGCCAAAAATAAAACAGCCGCACTGGCCCTCGAGGCGTTATCCAAAGCCCTCGCGAACGAGGAAATAGCTGCGCTGCGCTCCACAGTGGACAGGGACGACATGATACTCGACAAAAGATCCAAGTCCACCTCTTTTAAACCAGCGGACAAAATAGTCAAATTCCAAGTCCATCCAACGGACCCTACAAAAGCAGCATCCATCGGGGCACAGTTAAACCCCACGGTAGACGCCGCACTACGGGAGTTCTTGCGTGAGAATTGGGACATCTTCGACTGGCATCCTTCAGACATGCCAGGAATCCCATGCAGGCTGGTCGAGCATAGCGCTAATATCCTAAAGGGATTCAAGCCGGTCAAGCAAGCTCTCTGGCGTTTCTCTGAGCCTAAGCGACAAGCCATGGGAGAGGAGCTAGCCAAGTTACTAGAAGCCGGATTCATCCGAGAAATAAAACATCCGGACTGGCGAGCATACCTGGTGATGGTACCAAAGAAGGACAAATCCTAGCACCTATGCGTTGACTTCAATGACCTTAATAAGGATTGCCCAAAGGATCCCTTCCCCCTCCCTCGCATCGATCAAATTATAGACGCTACCGCAGGACACAACTCATTGTCTTTCCTCGACGCATACTCCGGATACCATCAAATTAAGATGGCGGAGTCCGATCAAGCCGCAACGGCATTCATCACTCCATACGGCCCCTTCTGTTTTAACACCATGCCTTTCGGGCTCAAAAACGCCAGTGCAACCTATCAACGCATGATTCAGACAATGTGGGAAAATAGTGGAGGCATACGTAGACAATGTGGTCATTAAAACCAGACACGTCGAATCCTTAACAGATGACTTGAGGCTCACGTTCGACAATCTCTGAACATACGACATTAAGCTCAACCCGAAAAAATGCGTCTTCGGCGCATGCCCGCCGGAAAGCTCTTAGGCTTCATCGTCTCCAACAGAGGAATCGAAGCAAATCTGGCTAAAATCCGAGCTCTGTCACAGTTGGCCATCCAAGGAGACCTCAAGCAAATCCAGAAACTAACTGGATGCGTGGCTGCGTTAAGCCGCTACATCTCTCGATTAGGAGAAAATGCACTGCCTCTTTATTGCCTTCTGTGATGCACGGAACACTTCGAGTGGACGGATGCAGCCATGGCCGGATTAGAAGAAATAAAAGCTGTTTTGGCCACAAACCCAATCTTGGCCGCACCTAACATCGGCGAACCAATGCTGCTATATGTAGCGGCAACACACCAAGTTGTAAGCGCAGTGCTCGTCGTCGAACGAGAGATGGATGTGTCGGTGTCAAAACCGGTGGATCTCGGGTAGGGGGTCCCGAACTGTGCGTCTAGGATCGATGGTAACAGGAGGCAGGGGACATGATGTTTACCCAGGTTCGGGCCCTCTTGATGGAGGTAATACCCTACGTCCTGCTTGATTGATATTGATGATATGAGTATTACAAGAGTTGATCTACCACGAGATCGTAGAGGCTAAACCCTAGAAGCTAGCCTATGGTATGATTGTTGTTGTATATCTATCGACTAGCCTGGCCTCGGTTTATATAATGCACCAGAGGCCTAGGATGACAAGAGTCCTAGCCGAATACGCCGGTGGGGAGGAGTCCTTGTCTTGATCACCAAGTCTTGTGGAATCTTCCATGTATGCGACAGCTGTCCGAACTGGCCCATGAGTATACGGCCATGGGGGTCCTCGGCCCAATCTAACAGATCGGGAGATGATGTGGTGAGTACCCCCTAGTCCAGGACACCGTCAGTAGCCCCCTGAACCGGTCTTCAAGTTAGGGACACTCCTCGATTCTTTCGAACTATTCTTCATCTTCGGTTGTCGGTCTTGAAAACTGGTTCAACAAATCTTCTCATCTTCAATCTTGAGGATCGCCAAAATGCATTTGACGAGTTTATACGTCGGGTGTCCGAGGAGCCCCTTTAAGTTTTCGGCCTTTATCAATGCCTTGTTATTTTTATGCCACACCTCGGGTTTGAAGTTGTTCCTGGGAGGCAGTGTCCTCTTGCGTCCGAGCTCTAACGCCGGACTGCATTCGAGGTTCCTTTTGCAGCCGAGCACCAATGTCGGACTGCTTCCGAGCTCCAACGCCGAAATGTATCCAAGCTCCACCGCCGAACTGTGTCCAAGCTCCAACGCCGGACTATATCCAAGATGTCATAGATCATCTTGGTCTAAAAAAGTTGAAGGAGTTTAGCCGAGTTTAATGCCGGAAATGCCCTCTATGGAGCTAGCCGCTAGCGCCCGAGCTTTATGCCGGACTACTTCCAAGGTGGTGCACCACCCCGACCGCGGGCTGATTTTTGTGAATATTTTTTATTGGTGCAATTTATTCTCTGCCGAGATATATAGCCAGTAGCCCTCAAGGTGTGTATCGGTCCAAAACCCGAGATGCACTTGAAGGATGACATAAAACCACTGATCCCAGTAGCCCCTGAGACTCAGGTTGATTTGCAAAATCGGTCTGAGGACCAACTCCTAGCTCGGCAGAATACTTCGGGACACAAAAAACGGTGTGCAGAGTCCTCGAGACTTAGGTTGGGTGCAGCCGACCAACCTGAGGATCATAATCTCCTCGAAAACTATAATGCACTTAGATTTTCTGCACTGGATTGCCAATGCAGTAGCCCCTGAGACACTGGTCAGGTGGCAACACAGATCAGGGGATTGATGTGCCCCTTTAATATTTTTAAATAATAAGCCCGAAGCCCAGTAGCCTCGAGCCTTAATGCGGGCACGGGTGGCCGAATTAAGGATCGATATCCATAGTAAAATCACAAATTATGTGTAGTGACTCTATGTATCCAAGTACTTTACATCATTAATGCTCGGATCCGCATTGTATAAAACTTTGTTGACCGACCATCGGCTTCCACCTCCTAGGCTAGTATCCGAGGAGTGTTTGTCCTACTTTATAAAGCCTTTATGAGGGCAAAGATTTACGACAAACAAGGCAATCTAGCCATTCGGTTTTATAAACAAAGCTACGCATAGAGATATGTTATATTACTGTTTAACATAAGAAATGTCTTTCAACTAAAATAGTCCCGCTATCGGTTCCTTTCTTTGGGTTGTCATGCTAAGCATGATCATGAAACCTCAGCTCTAATGTAAGAGAAAAATATCGATGATTTAGTTTGGGAGGCCAGTTAATAGCCCCCGGTAGTGTTCGGCGACAGTCGAGGTCAAGCCGTAAACACTTCGGCCATTGTTGTGAATGGCCCGTCATTTAACACAATCATCGGATCGCTGACCAGTTTATGCTTATTGTGACAGTCAGTTTTCGACTTTCTCCACTGAGGTGCTTAACCATGTGAGCTGGAAGCACAATCGCAGTGGTTCTCCCTTTGCACACCTAGCCGAACAAAGCGAAACATAGGAGGCAAGCGTAGGAGCCGGGGAACCCAACTATTGAACGAAGACACAATTCAAAACCGATGCATATATAGCAATATCCGAGAATGTTTTTGCCGAATCTCTAAAGGTGTCCGGCGTTGCACTGCGAGACTTATGCTGAAAACACACAAATAGTTTGAAAGTGCCATAAGCTTGGAAAATCAAAAAACGTCAGTAAAAACTTGACGTCCGAACAAGATCAAGTGTCCGGTGCCAATCCGAAAATTGGAAAACAAAATTGTGCTTCTGTCGTGCTTTAACATTACACATCCGATCTCAAGACTTCATGCGGGTCAGCCTACGGCTTCAAGATCCTTATCCCAAAGGCGGAGCACTTCTTCGAGGTCAGTTTAGCAAACTAAACTCAAGCGGTTGTCAGAGAGAAGACAGGCTATACGGCTATTAACCATAAACTCGAGTCGAAAAAGGAGCGGTAGAAAAAGACTTTGCAACGACCAAGAAGAAAACACATTTACTATAAAACAGCTCATATAAATTTTAAGAGCCCCCAAGTGACTTGGGTAAAAGAATTTTATGTATAATGATTGTATGTACCGAAGTACTTATATCATATCTGTGTTCACCCGAACTTTAAACGCGTCTTAACCGACCGTCGACTTCTCCCTCTTTGGCCAAGGGCTGAAAAGTGTCATGTACTCCACCTGTCGAGAGTATCGACGGTGTTTCCGATGACTAGGCAATCAGGCCATAAGGCTGTAACAGACAAAGCGCACTTAGGGAACTTATGCTATATTACTGACGAAGTGTAAGAAGCATCTTCGAAGAAAATAGTACCCCCCACCGATACCTTTCTTCGGTGCTCATTATTACTATGAGACTTGCGCAATAGATTTTTTGTACTCATGAGTTCCGTTGTGTGCCGACCATGATTGAAAAAAAAATAAGAGTGCTAGCTTTCGGCTTCACCCAGACTAAGGTCAGAGCTCGGATGACCCGGTCGTGACAACCACAGAGATGCTCCCTTTACTCCCTAGCCGAACAATTGGGAACGTAGAGGTAAGCACAGGAGCCAGGCAACCCAGCTTGTGAATCACTTAGGTCAATATGGTGCATATTGTGGCGTAATACATGAACAATGAATGAAGCCGTACAAGTATAATCGTATGCAAGAGGAAAAGCTCCATCAAGGGAGCCCCCAAGTAAACGGGGTATTTTGAATTTGTGTGTCACAAACAAAGTTTTGACAAGGAGATTCTCAACAAGCAACTTTTTTTCAAAAAGGTATAATGCCTTGTCGAACTGAACACAAGTTAAAAATTGAAAACTTTGAGCATGAAGGCAACCTTAGCTGGTTAATGTATTCGGTATTGATGACGCGGTACGAGCTTGATGCGGGACAAGGTGCCATCCCCCAAGCCAGTCCCAAGGTGGCGGAGCCAAAGAGCACGGTCAATGCAGGCCGACAGAGTGATGCCGAAGTCCCCGACATGGGGTAATGAAGTGTTGACGAAGCCCTTCGTCTAGTCGAGGTGGCGTGGTATGTCAGTACGCCGAGTTGACGATACTACCCAACCCGGATCATTTTCTTGTGCACAAAAATAGTGCAAACCGGAGATAATAGTAATAATAAAAAAATCGTTGCATAATAAATAATTTATGCAAAGTGAGCAATAAAAGAAATATGGCCTGGTGCCGAAGTCAATGTTGATGCAGGGCGTCGGCGTGATGCGGTAAAGGCGTGGCAAAGGCTGAATTCATAGGTCGGTCCGAGTTCCGGATGCGGCGTTCGCTGGACCATGTACGAAAACTGACCGAACACCATACGACCGTCGTTAATGTGGCCACCATTTGATAGACCTGTGTACATATGATGAACAAACCAGAATAATAATTCCTTGGGAAAAATGAACCCGAACAAGCAAAAAAATACTAGGATTAATAGCACCTGGTTTATTTGTTGTAGCAATCCGAAGAAAGGTGATTCCGAAAATTGGGACTCGATCTGCACACCCATTGCCTGACGAGAGATAAAGAGACAGCATGGCGATGCTGGCAAAGGTTGGATCGCCGAGGCAAAGCCCTCGGTCCAGCTAACGTGACGGAGCTGGTCGGCTAGTGACACCGAAGTCTCCGGAGTAGGTTGATGAAGAGATGGCGAAGCCCCCGGTCCAACTGAGATGTCGAAGCCTCGATGTCAGCCGATGAGTCGAAGTAGGTCGGCGTGATGGACACCAGCTTGAGGAAGCAACAGTGCGGCTCTGCCGATGCAGGTCGTGACGTGGTCAATGCCGGTTTGATGAAGTGACCGTGCGACGATGCCAGTATGCCCGCTCCGTGTAATCCGTGGGGCTGTGATGTTGGTGATGATTTATCCTTCGCGATGTCAGACTCTTGTTCGGCTTGCCGAGATGGTGATCCTAAGAAGTTGAGCTCGGCTCAACAAAGTGACGACGTGTCTAGCGCAGGTCGGCAGCCTTGGAGCAATATTGCCGGACTGGTTTGGCACCAGCATGATGATGAAGATGACCTCAGGGGAGGCTTAAAAATTTAAGGGCACATGTTTAAAAAACAACGCACAATACCCCAGAAGAGAATTCCTCTAAAAAGGTTGTCCAATATGACATTCATAAAGAAACATGAATTCGGGTCGGATTCGTATTCGCGCGGAAAACGGATCCGAAAATTGGTACACTCATCGGAAGGTTCCCGGAGTTTGAACCGTCGGATCGAGCTGAAATTTGGAGGAGTGGTAGATATGGGAATTACACAGTAGATGAACGGTTGGATCTTCCGAAGGACCTCCGAGCTGGGCTATGGAGACCATGCCCTAAACTCGTCTAGATTCCCGTCCAGATTTGACAGGGCTCCGGTATATCGTAGATTGTCGGAGATTCCTCCATCGGAACTCAACGAAATTTTGCATGGATGTTGTAGACGTAATTCTGCACTATTCCACCAAAGCAATCGTCAAACCGACGCTCGAGGAGGTGGTGACGGCGAATACAAGTTCGCTGTCCATAAAAACAACACAGCCGCCCGAGGGCAATGTTGACGTTGAGCCCTCAAGCTCCATGGATGATTCCTCTATGATCATGATGGAGATCGGAGTTGATGTTGAAGAAGGCCCCCGTACGAACATGACGATCGAAGATGGGCATGGTCCTCGGTTGAGCCAAGGTGACCAGTCGAGCCGGCGACGAAGATGCCGGCATCGCAGTTGACCTGCGAGCGAGCCATTGATCCTTTTGCCGATCACACAGCGGAACTCTCAATCAGAGCACCAATGTCGGTGTCAAAACCGGCGCATCTCGGTTAGGGGATCCCGAACTGTGTGTCTAGGATCGATGGTAACATGAGGCAGGGGACATGATGTTTACCCAGGTTCGGGCCGTCTTGATGGAGGTAATACCCTACGTCGTGCTTGATTGATATTGATGATATGAGTATTACAAGAGTTGATGTACCAAGAGATCGTAGAGGCTAAACCCTAGAAGCTAGCCTATGGTATGATTGTTGTTGTATATCTATCGACTAGCCTGGCCTCGGTTTATATAACGCACCAGAGTCCTAGGATAACAAGAGTCCTAGCCGAATACGCCGGTGGGGAGGAGTCCTTGTCTTGATCACCAAGTCTTGTGGAATCTTCCATGTATGTGGTAGCTGTCCGAACTGGCCCATGAGTATACGGCCATGGGGTCCTCGGCCCAATCTAACAGATCGGGAGATGACATGGTGAGTACCCCGTAGTCCAGGACACCGTCAGGATGGACATAAGTTCCCGCTTCAAAAGCCGGTATACTATGTATCCACCGTCCTCACTCCATGCAAATCACGGTACCCACATTATCAAAAGATAGCCTATGCGGTCTTTATGGCATCCCGAAAACTATGACACTACTTTCAAGAGTGTTTAATTACAATGGCCTCTGTAGTGCCACTCAACGGCATAATAAACAACCGTGAGGCCACAGGCCGGATTGCTAAATGGGCTATTGAGCTCCTTCCGTTCGACATAATATACAAACCACGACGAGCCATTAAGTTACAAGTACTGGCTGATTTCATCGCCGAATGGACAGAAGTCGAACTCCCTAAAGAGTACGGCTCGTACTCCAATTGGATTATGCACTTTGACGGGTCTAAAGTGCTGGCTGGTCTGGGGGCTGGCGTCGTCCTGACGTCCCCCACCGGAGATACAGTCCAATACGTACTCCAAATACTGTACACAGACTCCAACAACGCGGCAGAATATGAGGCCCTGTTACATGGTCTCCGAATGGCAGTCTCCATGAGTTTTCAACGCCTGGAAGTGCTTGGGGACTCGAACCTCGCAATATCTCAAATAAATGGAGACTTCGACGCCAAAGATCCAAAAATGGCGGCTTATCGCAACACCGTCCTCAAAATGTCAGCTCGGTTTGAGGGGCTTGAATTCCACCATGTGGCCCGGGAAAACAATCAGGCGGCGGATATTCTCGCCCGCATCGGCGCTAAGCACAACCCTGTCCCACCTAATATCTTCTTGGAAATGTTGTTTAAGACATCTGTGGTATGGGAAGGGGAGACCGATAACAATAGTCCGGACCCGGCCACAACAGTAGATACCGAACACTCTGACATAATCGGAGGCTCTCCCACCGAAATAACACCTTCCGCCCACATAATAATGGTTGTCATCGCCCCGTGGACAGAATCATTCTTGGCCTACCTAACTAGGCAGGAACTACCCGAGGACCCAAACGAGGCGCGCTGCATTGTGCGGCGGTCTAAAGCCTACAAGGTCGACGAGGGAGAGCTTTGTAAGAAAAACGCTACCGGAGTCCTTCAAAGGTGCATCTCCGAAGAGGTAGGGCGGCAACTTTTGGCAGAAATTAATGCTGGACTTTGCGGCCACCACGCTGCAGCTCGGTCCCTTGTAAGCAAGGCCTTCCGCACAAGTTTCTATTGGCCGACGGCCCGAGCAGACGCACAGGACCTCGTTCAACGTTGCGTCGGTTGCCAGCTTTTTGTAAACCAAAGCCTTATGCCACTTACCGCTCTCCAAACAATCCCCATTACTTGGCCCTTTGCGGTCTGGGGGCTTGATATGGTTGGACCCCTCAAAGGGGGAAGCCATAAGAAAAAAATACTTATTGGTCATGGTGGATAAATTCACCAAATGGATAGAAGCCAAACCAGTTAAAACAGCCAAGTCCGGACCAGTGATAGATTTCATATCCAGGGTTGTACACCATTACGGCGTCCCCCACAGCATCATCACCGACAACGGCTCGAACTTTACAGCCGACGGGGTAAAACTTTGGTGCAGCAACATGGGCATCAAGCTCGATTATGCTTCTGTCTATCACCCGCAAACTAACAGTCAAGTTGAGTGAGCAAACGGTCTTATCATGAGCGGCATTAAACCCAGATTAGTGCGATCCTTGAAGGAATAAAATACGCACTGGGTAGAGGAGCTCGACTCCGTACTATGGGGGCTGCGGACCACGCCGAATCGCACTACCGGATACACACCTTTTTATGGTGTACGGCGCAGAGGCGGTACTGCCCTGCGGCATAATTCATGACTCACCTCGAGTGCGCATATATGAAGAGAAAGAAGCCGAGCTTGATCGGCAAGACAATTTGGACGCCCTGGAGGAGGAGCGCGACGTGGCAAAAGCCCGTTCCGCATTCTATTAGCAACAGGCTCGAAGTTACCAAAGCAGAGAAGTACGGGCTAAAACTTATAATGTTGGTGAACTCGTTCTACGCCTACCGGAGAAGAAAAAGAACAAGCTCAAGCCCAAATGGGAAGGTCCCTTTATTATTGACCAAGTTCTGACCGGTAGAGCGTACCGTCAGCGGGATGCATCGGACAATCGAATCGAGCCAAATCTATGGAACGCGACCAGACTCCGAAGGTTCTACGCCTAGTGCTGGACTCCGTGTTCGTCTCCCTACCTCTGCCAATTTTTTATATAGTCATTATATATCTTTTCTTTCTTTCTTCCCCTTTTTATTCAACGCCTTAAAAGGCTACAATGTGTCTTGACTACACAATCTTTACGCGCTACCCGTGCTCATGGTACCTGGGGGCTTCCTATACAGAAGCTTAATATAGCTACATTCTGGGCTCTCGGCCCAGCACATGTGTTACTTTTCACATGTACCTTTTTTTGCCATTATATGCATCGATATGACTTAAGTTTTGGCCAAGCTGGGTTGCCTGGCTCTTGTGTTTATGCCCTACGTTCCCGTTAATTCGGTTAGGGCATAAGGGGAGAACCTCTGTGATTGTTACTGCCGAGTCAGCCGGATGTGTACCTCAGACTGGGTGAAGCCAAAAGCTAGCGTTCTTAAGGGAATATTCGGTCGTTGAACAAAAGATGATTTCTATTTATTGTACCACATGCTCCCAGAAGTTTATATCATGCGTCTCTTTTCGCAGTCCTGACATGCACATTAGGGCATGCGTACCTAGGGAAAGGAACCCTTAACGAAACTATTCTCCTTGGAACATGTTCCTTTCTATCCATGTAATATAACATAGCTAGTTGGGTACTTCTCTGTTCAAGCACTTATGAGCCCTACGCCTGGTTTCCATGCATATCCCGGTTCTTACATAACTGAGCGGGTATTCAGATACACTCCGAACTGTCGGGTCCGGAGGTTGAAGAAAAAAGGTCCGCCATGACAAATGATTTACAATCCGGCTAGGGATAATATATGTCACTTGAAGTACAAAGTCACTTAGACTGACTAAATTCTTCTTCTATACCTTCCAACAAGCTGTCTAGCCTACAGTCCTGTTGAGAATACTTTGTGGCTAATTCTACCTAGTCATAAGCCAAACTGACGGGGATCTCTTTCCCGTCAGGCCCCATAGGTCCGACCTCGGCCATGTGGTTCAGGTCAGCCTGGGTATATCGCGTCTTCACCATGGCCCAGGCTTCCCTTGCACCTTGTCGGCAGGCTGATATCTTCCATAGTCAGAAGCGCCGCCGCGCTCCCTTGAGCTTTTCTACAAGCTCTCTCATGCCTACTGGCAGGGAGGCGGACGGCCACAAGGCTTGGGCAATGCCCTGCATCACCTGACGCACTTGTTCGTGTAGTTGTGAGAGCTCGGGCAGAAGATCGCATGTAGACCCGGGCATCTCCTCCGCGGGACGACCCGTCAACATACCTACAGATATAACTCTGTCAGCCGGTTTCTTCGCCGAACTCTATAAAAGTTCGTTCAAGCACTTACTGAAAATGCCGCGTCGAAGCCTCTTATTCTCCTTTACGGAGTCAGCAAGCTGGGCCCGAACATCTTTTAGTTCAACGCTCAGCTGGGTATTGGCGTCTTGGAGATCGTTTTTCTTCCACCTAACTTTCGTAAGCACGCGCTCGCCAACATTTAGCTGTCGTTGAGCATGTTGCTCATCCAGATTCACTCCGGGACCATCTGCATAATCTATTGTTAGATTTGCACACATGTCGCATACTACCTGGTAGCTGAAATTCTTTGCAAAGAAAACAAGTGTTACCAGACAGGGCCTTCTCGGACTCCTTCACCGCGGCAACTGCGGCCTGAAGCTGGGCTTTGCACTCCTCCAGCTCTAGAGACAACTGGGTATTCTTCTCCATAAGAACCTATGCAAACAATGATCCTTAAATCAGTTGTGCCAATGGTTTCAAGTCTCAGGGGCTACTGATATACATAATTATTAGATTTCCTTACCTGTATATCTTTTACATACTGGTCCGTGGCTCTGGCAAGACCATTTTGAGCAGCTCGGATATACACGTCTCCTGAGTTGAAGGCATCGAACGCCTCTTGGGAGAAACAAGCGTCACGGAGTATGGCCCGATGACGCCTGTGATTCATGGCGCTCTCCACTTCGGAATCTATAGCGGATAGCCTATCCACATCCTCTGTAGGAGGAACATCCGGCGTTGGCCCCATGTTAGCGTCCGCCTTTATGTCCGGCTCTGGAGCCCGACTGGTGGAGGCGTGACCGGCAACCTCTCCGGATATAGTTCGGCGAGCATTTTTCCTATTAGGGAACATGGATGTTATTATATTTTAAAAGACGAATGCCACGGAGCGGGGTTCTCTTTTGTACCTCTGCGACGGCATCTCAGTCATGACCGCCTTCCTTTTGAGCCTACCCGACTTTGGTGCCCCTTGTTGGTGAGTCACTGCAGGTTCGGCATGGCGTCCCGAGGGCCTTCCCTGTAAGACATCATATGTGTGCGGTAGGTGAAGTGCATAAAAAGGGATCCTTCTTGGAAGTTAGGGCTTCGGATTTACTTACATGCGATGCAGTGAGCAGTCCAGGATAATCGGCTATGATGGCCACCAAGGTACCGTCGCAGCTCAACTGATAGAACGTTCTGTCGATGAGCTCCATGAATGTGTCCGGATCTTCTTCAAGTCCGGGGTCGAGGGCCCGGTCAGGGTCCTCTGGTTGTGGAGACGGGCTGTGGACCTCCTTCACAGCTTTTCGCAGCTCCTGCTACGGAATAGCAAGGTAAACACTTATGACAAAGAATGCGGAGAGGATTGGAGTGGAAACTAGCAGCTCACCCAACTTGGGGGGTTGTACATGGAGAATCCATCCCATGGCTTAATACGGATGAACTCCTCTTCTTCTCCTTTATACAAATCGGACATTATCTTCGCTAGGGCAGCGACAGATTCCGGACCTTTGCGACCGAAGCGGGCGGCATCGTCTTCTCCATTGAAGTGCCACATGGGTTGTCCCCGATATTGAAGCGGCTGCACCCCCCGCATTATACATATGGACATAACCTCGGTTATTGTCAATCCTGATTTGGCCAGCATTTCTATCCGGCCCATCAGATAAAGCACTTCTCTGTTATCTTCCACCCAGGGGCTCCGAGGGCGCCAGCTGTGGCGTTCCTTCAAAGGGGCGTTGCCGAACTCAGGAAGGCCCATCCGAATAGGATCTCGAAGGGGGACGTCCTCCATATGAAACCACTCCGAAGGCCAGTCTTCGGACGTCTTCTTCGGGGTGCCGGATAGATATCCGGTCCCGGCGAGGCACCATATTTCGGATCCGCCCACTTGATATATTGACCCCTTCCGTGTACGGGGCACAACGCAGAATATCCTCTACCATACCTCGAAATGAGCTTCGCAGCCCAGAAACAGCTCGCAAAGGGCGACGTAGCCAGCGATGTGTAATATGGAAGCGGGGGTAAAGTTATGCAACTGGAGGCCGTAGAACTCCAGGAGCCCAGGAGCCCGCGCAGGAACGCATGAATTGGAAATCCAAGTCCCATTAATAAGAAAGGGACAAGGCATACCCGCTCCCCCTTGGATGGGTTGGGTAAGCTCTCCGCTTGCTCCCCGCCATTGTAGGTGGCGAGCCCGGCTCGAACGGGGACCATATACACTGGAGGGAGAAATCCCTAGGTCTGTAACTCTACTAATTGGCTATGAGGGACGGAACACTTCTTCCAATCGCTGGTCTTAGGGCTACGGGAGCGAGAGGAGGAGCTGCGATGGCTGGCCATGTTGGAATGGATTTTTTCGGGCGCGCTCCGACAGATACTCGCTGTGGGAGGATGGTGTGATCTGGATATGAGAAACCTCGTCTCTTTAATAGACGGTTTACTCACATGGCTAGGGTGGCAAATGTAAAAATGCCCTGGCTTCTCGCATTCGCTCGACGCGTGGAAGATAGCCATTTTTGGGCGCAGAAGCCAAGGAGTGCAACATTTATGGGAGGCCGAACACTACTCAACAGGTACCCCGAATTTGGAGAAGAACCCGCCTTGCAATGACGAAGACAATCTGCGCGCCGGACTCATCGTCATTGAAGCCTGGTTCGGGGGCTACTGAGGGAGTCCTGGATTAGGGGGTCCTCAGACGGCCGGACTATATACTTTAGCTGGACTGTTGGACTATGAAGATACAAGATTGAAGACTTCGTCCCGTGTCCGGATGGGACTCTCCTTGGCGTGGAAGGCAAGCTTGGTAATACGGATATGTAGATCTCCTCCCTAGTAACCGACTCTGTGTAACCCTAGCCCCCTCCGGTGTCTATATAAACCGGAGGGTTTAGTCCATAGGACAACAACAATCATACCATAGGCTAGCTTCTAGGGTTTAGCCTCTATGATCTCGTGGTAGATCAACTCTTGTAATACTCATATCATCAAGATCAATCAAGCAGGAAGTAGGGTATTACCTCCATCGAGAGGGCCCGAACCTGGGTAAACATCGTGTCCCCTGCCTCCTGTTACCATCCGCCTTAGACGCACAGTTCGGGACCCCCTACCCGAGATCCGCCGGTTTTGACACCGACAGCTATGACAAGCGTGATCCTGGGAAAGGCGGCAAGACTGCTAATGTTGTCATTGGAGACATTGACATGAAGGATGCTGGGTATGGTATATTTCCCACTATTCTTTCAGTATGCCATTCTCCTGATTGGTTGATTGACACGGGTGCTAATGTGCATGTATGCGGTGATATTTCCATGTTTTCGTCTTATCAGACCGCATGGACTTCAACCGTGTTGATGGGCAACAGTTCAAGTGCTTCTGTTCGTGGTGTTGGCATGGTCGATCTGAAGTTTACTTCAGGGAAGATCGTGCAGCTGAAGAACGTGCATTATGTCCCCTCCGTCAATAAAAATCTTGTTAGCAGATCTCTTTTGTGTAGAGATGGCTATAAGCTTGTCTTTGAGTCGAATAAATTTGTAATATCCAAGTATGGAACCTTTGTTGGTAAAGGCTATGAGTCAGGAGGCTTGTTTCGTTTATCCTTATCAGACATTTGCAATAAAGTTGTTAATCATGTTTGCAACAATAGTGAATCAAATGTGTGGCATTCACGTCTTTGTCATGTTAACTTTGGTTTCATGCCGTGACTAGCGAAGTTGAACTTTATCCCTAGTTTCACCACTGTCAAGGGATCTAAGTGTCACGTTTGTGTGCAAGCTAAGCAACCTCGTAAGTCTCACACGACTGCGGAAACGACAAATCTTGCACCACTAGAGCTCATACATTCAGATCTATGTGAAATGAATGGTGTTTTGACAAAAGGTGGAAAGAAATATTTCATGACATTAATTGACGACTCCACTAGATACTGCTGTGTGTATCTTCTGAAATCTAAGGATGAGGCTTTGAACTTTTTCAAGATCTATAAAGCTGAAGTGGAAAACCAACTTGATCAAAAAAATCAAGAGGCTTAGGTCCGACCGTGGTGGAGAGTATTTTTCCAATGAATTTGATGCTTTTTGTGCGGAACATGGTATAATCCATGAGAGAACGCCTCCTTACTCACCTCAGTCAAATGGGGTGGCCGAAAGAAAGAACCGTACTCTAACTGATTTGGTTAACGCCATGTTAGACACATCGGGTCTCTCCAAGGCATGGTGGGGGGAGGCGATATTGACAGCATGTCATGTCCTAAACCGAGTCCCCACAAAGAACAAAGAGAGAACTCCATTCGAGGAATGGGAGAAGAAAAGGTTAAAGCTCTCTTATCTACGAACCCGGGGTTGTTTGGTGAAAGTCAATGTGTCAATTCCAAAGAAGCGCAAGCTTGGACCAAAGACCGTGGATTGTGTTTTCCTGGGATATGCTTTTCATAGCATTGGTTATAGATTCTTGGTTGTAAAATCTGAGGTACCTGACATGCATGTCGGTACGATCATGGAGTCGAATGATGCAACTTTCTTTGAAGGTATCTTTCCCATGAAGGGTATGGCTACCTCATTTAATCAGGAGATGCCTAGTTCATCGAATCAGGAACCAGTTACAATTACTAAACCTGCCATTTCGATGGAACACTTTGAAAATCCTATGGAGGAGAACAATGAAGTTCCTACTAGGAGCAAGAGACAGAGGACTGCAATGTCCTTTGGTGATGGTTTTCTTGTGTATCTCATAGATGACACTCCCAGTTCTATTTCAGAGGCCTATGCATCTGAAGATGCTGACTACTGGAAGGAAGCGGTTCGTAGCGAGATGGATTCCATCTTGGCGAATGAAACTTGAGAGATAACTGATTGTCCTTACACTAGTAGAAAAAGGGTCAAACGTGAAGCACATTAGTGCCGGTTTGATTTTGGCCCGGTACTAATGGTTAGGAAAATTTAAAAACTACAATTTGGACATGTTTTGCAAAAAGTGTAGGGAAAATGTAAAACGGCTATAACTTTTGCATACGATGTCGGAAAAAGAACGTATAATATATCAAAAAATTCAGCACGAAAATCCGCATCCGATGGAGACCGCCTACGGCCTGTTTGGAATTTTTTAGAATCCTCAAATTCCAAAAGGAAAAAAGATATGGTCAAATTTCAGTTTGTTTAAGAAAATTTGGTTAAATCTGGTCAAATTACTTATTCAAGAAGTATTAATGTTACTACATAATTATTCAAGAATATTAGTGTTACTAAA
This sequence comes from Triticum urartu, assembly GCF_003073215.2. Classification (NCBI taxonomy): domain Eukaryota; kingdom Viridiplantae; phylum Streptophyta; class Magnoliopsida; order Poales; family Poaceae; genus Triticum; species Triticum urartu. The sequence continues at coordinate 504,481,546 of NC_053026.1, read as the reverse complement.
TAATTATTTCAATTTTTTGAATTTTGGTCAAATCTAGTCAAACTATGGTCAAACTGTGGTCAAACTATGGTCAAACTTATTCAAGAAATATTAGCGTTACTAAATAATTACTGTTTTTTAGAATAATAGTTTGAAACTCAAACGGTGAAATGTGTGACTTCATGCTCAAGCTAAACTCCTGCGGGTTAATAGGATTGACATCTTACTATTGTGAGGAAAACAACAAGTGCAGACTCGGAAAAGAAGGAGAATAGAACCCGAAAGTTAATCGTGCTCGGGCTGGAGTAGTGAGAGGGATGGGTGACCGGTCGGGAAGTTAGATGATTTGGAATGAGTGATCCATACTTGAGCAGTTAAGAGAGGTGATTAGAGACTCACACTTGAGCAGTTAAGAGAGGTGATTAGAGACTAAATTATCAAATAATTCAAAAAAATTAAAAAATTAAAAAAATTCCAAAATTTTCAAAAAAAAATTCAAAAAAAACCTTTAGTACCGGTTGGTAACACCAACCGGTACTAAAGGTCCCCCATACCAGGGCGCGAGCTCACGCCACGTGGTGGCACTTTAGCGCTGGTTCGTGCCGAACCGGTACTAAAGGGGGGGGCTTTAGTGCCCACCCTTTAGTGCCGGTTATGGAACCGGCACTAAAGGCCCTTACGAACCGGCGCTAAAGCTCCGTTTTCTACTAGTGTTATGGGTGCAAACCTGTAGGATGCAAATGGGTATTCAAGAAGAAGCTTAGGCCTGATGGTACTATTGAAAAGTACACGGCTCGGCTTGTGGCTAAGAGTTATACCCAAAAGAAAGGTGAAGACTTCTTTGATACTTACTCACCTGTGGCTGGACTGACCATTATTCGAGTTCTACTTTCACTAGCTGCCTCATATGGTCTTCTCGTTCATCAAATGGATGTTAAGACTGCTTTCCTAAATGGAGAGTTGGACGAGGAAATTTATATGGAACAACCAGATGGGTTTGTACTAGATGGTCAGGAAAGAAAAATGTGCAAGTTGCTGAAGTCTTTGTATGAACTCAAGAAAGCACCCAAACAGTGGCTTGAGAAGTTTGAAAGAACTTTAACAGCTGCAGGCTTTGTTGTAAACGAAGCTGACAAATGTGTGTACTATCGCCATGGTGGGCGCGAGGGAGTTATCCTTTGCTTGTATGTTGGCGACATGCTGATTTTCGGAACAAATCTGAATGTTATTAAGGAGTTCAAGGACTTTCTATCTCGTTGTTTTGAGATGAAAGATTTAGGAGTGGCTGATATCATTTTGAACATCAAGTTGTTGAGAGATGATGATGGTGGGATCACATTGCTTCAATCTCACTATGTGGAAAAGATCTTGAGTCGCTTTGGCTACAGTGACTACAAGCCCTCTCCAACACCATATGATGCGAGTGTCTTACTTCGAATGAATCGAAGAATTGCTAGAGATCAATTAAAATATTCTCAGATTATTGGTTCGCTTATGTACTTAGCCAGTGCTACAAGACCTGACATCTCTTTTGCTGTTATTAAACTGAGTCGGGTTGTTTCAAAACCAGGAGATGTGCATTGGAAAGCTCTAGAGAGAGTTTTTCGTTATTTGAAAGGCACTGTGAATTATGGAATTCACTACACCGGGCACCCAAAGGTGCTTGAAGGGTATAGTGACTCAAACTGGATCTCAGATGCTGATGAGATAAAGGCCACGAGCGGTTATGTATTCACTCATGGAGGTGGCGCTGTTTCTTGGAAGTCTTGCAAGCAGACCATCTTAACAAGGTCAACAATGGAAGCAGAACTCACAGCACTAGATACAGCTACGGTCGAAGCAGATTGGCTTCATCGGCTCTTGAATGACTTGCCGGTTGTTGAGAAATCTGTACCGGGTATCCTTATGAACTGCGACAATCAAACTGTGATCACGAAAGTGAGCAGCTCAAAGGATAACATGAAGTCATCAAGACACGTTCAGAGAGGGTTAAAGTTTGTCAGGAAAATGAAAAACTCCGGAGTTGCATTGGATTATATCCAAACGTCTAAAAATCTGGCAGATCCTTTTACTAAGGGTCTATCACGTAATGTGATAGATAATGCATCGAGGGAGATGGGTATGAGACCCATAATATGATTTGTTCACAGTGGTAACCCATTCTTTGTGATCGGAGATCCCGTGAATTAGATGTGGAAGATAAGCTGTTGGTCAACTGAGAGGAGAGTATCCTTAAAATTAACAATACCACTCCATGAATATGCAATACTCTTCTAATCTGCATGGCAGGTTGATGTATATCTTAATGTGTTTGAAGTGGCTCTTTTAAACAGAGATGTTGTCCCGCGGAACATCTTTTGAAGAACACATCTATATGAGTCTGATTGTTAAACGTCGCAATCTATGAGAGTAGGGTTCTCTTTAGTAAACTCATGAAAGGTCTCGGAGTATGACGCATAAGTTCCACCCGCGGGGAAGACCCACGGTAGCCACGTATCGGCACATATGTTAGGTTCTACTTCATATATGCAACTTGATCTAGTGTCTGTTCTAGATGTGTTTAGTTCAAGTTCATATATGAAGATGCTATTTACCTTTTCTCTGTCAGATTGCATGACTTACTTTATCTCTGCTATATTAGTCATGCTTTATTTAGTATTTCTGTTAATAAAATTATTTGGTAAATTACTCATATTTCCAACAGATCTATGGCGGCGGCTTCGTCGTGGCGGTTGTTGAGGCAACAGTGGTCGTTTCCCCTGTGATGTGCCGCTCTGGTGATGTTCGTCTGGTGCCTCGTAGATCTTTGCTGGCACTGCTTCGGCCATGGCGGTCTCTGAACATGTGGGGCTGCGGCGATGAGCTGGCCTTCTGCGTGTGCGGTGCGGGCCGCCGCCGCCGTGATCCTCGGTTGGTGATGGTGATCTAGATCTGATTGACCATGGTGGTGACTAGACTGTTCTGTAGTGACTTCTTACGGATTTTCATGACAGGAGGTCATCGAAGAGACTTCAAGAGGATTTATCTCTTAATTCGGTGGATGACTTTAGTGGTGAGTTAACGACGACTTGACGCAGAGGTATAGTTGACGTGTGGCCGCGATCCAATTGTAGTTGTTGGGATTGTGAAAGAGTGGTGTCGACAACACATGTGATCTTGATGGTGGTGCTATATGCACCTGGTCTCAAGCTCCGGAGCGAAAGCTTAGGTCAAACCCGAGTGGTTATACCTGACAATGACGATGTTTTTTACGTCGTTACCTTGAAAGCATTGCTCGGATATGTTCGTACTGATTCTTCTGGGTAAATTTTTTGATTCTGACCTTTGTGGTTAGATCCGGGGCGATGGCGCTTGAGTGCCACTTCCTTCCTGAAGACATTGCTGTTGAAGATCCTCGTAATCCATGTGGCGTTAATGGTTGGTGCGGATATAGTCTTAGTTATAGTTTGTCGATCGCTCATCTGATCGCTTTAGGGCTTTTATCTTTTTTCTTTTTTTCTACACGTAAATATAGCTTTTGGTTTTAGGACTTTGCTAGTTGCTGGTGTGTTTTTGCGTGTGTATATTGGGTTGGCTGTATGCACATTATGTGTATCCTTTTTATGCTCATTTGAGTCAATAAAATGACCCTTTGTCGAAAAAGCAACCGCAGCCACTTCTTCTCACGCTTGCTGACAATGTACGCGCACACACAAGGAGAAAGACTGGAACGATCTTGGCCTTGGTGTCAAAAGGATGGGGATATGGAGGAGCGCTCCAGCGGATGGTGAACCACTAGCCGACATTTTTGTTGTCTGCTTGTCTGTGGCAGAGGCGGCGATGAACCCAACACATGGGCGATGAACCCAACACATGGGAGTATCACAGCCATAAGCTCATGGCGCCGAAAGTATGATTCACTGATGTGATGGGCTCATCGGTCGTCGGTAATGGCTTGGCGGCTTGTACCTTGACGGCTTGTACAAAAATTCACATGCTCGCCATGACGGGGGTTAATTCATTCTTCTGTCTAGAAGTGTGTACTACTGTACAATATAATATTAATTTTACTTGATAAGAAAATAGCACTCTGCTTGATTGTTAGTTTTTCTTGTCCATCTTGTTTTTCAAGATAAGCATCAAAATCTCTCTTGTCCCCATTGATATTTGATCATGTTTCACATTGAACTATGTATACTTGCAGGCTCTTCAAAATGCATGCCCGAGGATTCAACATCTTGGAGATATTTGAAACGGGAAGAAAAAATGGCTCATGTCGACGATGTTTAGAGCGTGTAGCCTTCTGATGTTTCGAAACAATGGTGCTGCAGTCTGGTTGCATGTAGCCTGAACCAAAGCTATATTATGTTTAGATGGTTTCTAACTTGCAACTAAGATTTATATATGCATGTTGTATATGGCCACGGTTCATATCTGCATGTTGGATACGCTCTGTGTTCATATCTGCACATAGTTTGTGAACTAGAATCTATTTTCTATATCTGTGTATAAACGTCACATATCTGCATGTTGTATACCTTTCGGAAGTGGCAACCCACTTGATCGCACTTAACCTACATAAGTTTTACTGAATTGCTATCATCCACCTAAGCCTGTTGGGATTAAGTGATATGTGGTGGAACGCCCATTATCAGTCAAGCCTGTGTAAAAGATCATGCCACCTTGTGCCTGGATATGCATGAGTGAAAATACTGTAGTCTGCGCGCAGCAAGTAACGTGATCTCATGTTTGATTCCAAGCCCCTGTCCACTTATGTGAAGTGTTTGTGATAAACCCAAGAACTCACCAAAAAAAAGTCCCTCGCTGCCTATACTTGTGTTGTGCAAGCCAGCAAGTGCTGCGTTTACTTGCACAGTGCAAGTCGGCGTTCAGGGCCTTTTCTCCACCATACAATATAATGCCTTCGAGATTTCTCTCCCCATGGGTTGAGTTTTTTTGTTGTTGTGATAAACCCTGATTAATACCATCCAAACATGACGCCGATAGTGGCCGAGCAACTATTCTTTCGTCAGTACAGACACAAACACTCATACATACGCGTTCGTCAGTACAGACACAAACACTCATACATACGCGTATACACTCACATCTATAAACGCACACATGCACACCTACCTCTATAAGCACCTCCGACAAACTGAGCCGACATTCATCTTGAAATTTATGAAGTCACCGTAGGCACCTCCTCATCGACGGGAACGTCTCCTCCCACTGAAAGCACATCGACAGAAATCCTGAAATAAATCCAGGAATAATGCGAGCACCAGAACTTGAACCCTGATAGGCGATATACAAATGAACAAGTCGGAACAAAATTCACCCGCAAAAAAAAGTCGGAACAAAATTGGTGCTTTAATTCCGCATCCATCCCAGTTCCCACATTGCCGCGTACACATCGCTCAGCTTTATCTGACTGTCATCCTTCCCGCGGTTCCCACCTTTTCCTCATTTGTCAAAACTTACGATGCACTGGTCGGATGCAGGGGCGGGCCCAGTTCAATTCATGGGTATTCAGTTGAATACCCACATTTTTTTTGCCAAAGAAATGTGCATATATAACGTGTGTACCATGTATTATATCGAAAAGACAATATTTACGCAGAATAGTAGGCTGCTAACGCTTTCAGCCCAAGGGAATAACCAGCCTCTTTCTGTTTCTCTCCCCTCCCGCTCAACATGGCCCAGTGGCTCAATTGTCTTTTATCTAGTAGTCGGTCAGTCCCAGCCCAAGTCAAAACTCTATTAGTGGTCGTGGGGTCAATTGCACAATCGATCAATCACCCGAACCGGCGCTTCCAGACTGCCAGTTCTCATCGCTAGCACGCCGCACAAGTGCACGGCGGCAGGGGCATCGGGCGCAGTGGCGGACGGGCACACGACGGTGCCGCGCATACATCCGGCGTGGAGATTGAGTTGAAGCATCGATCTCGTTCGTCATTCAACATATCCATCTTTTCAGATACGTTTTATAATTTTTCTCCATCTAATGTGATCACGTCCTTTTGGGTTAATTTTTGGATTGTTGTCTCCGATTCAATCTATGGAGGTGCTTCATAGTTGTTTGTTGGTCAAATGTTATTTATTTGTTTTGGAGACATGGGCATTAGTAGTACCGGATGTGAATTTGTTTTGGATGAATTGACATTAGTACTATCGATTGCACCCTCCATTTGTATCAGATGTCCCACTTTGATATGTTATAAGTAATGTGTCCTTTCATATATTGAGAAATTCCAAGTTATGACCCCAATTAAAAAAACCTAGTTATGGCCAATTATATGAATCTGAGATATTATTCCCAATTCTATGTTTATGTTATACAATTCGTATAACATGGTGCTATAATCATTTATACTTGCCGAAAACAAGAGGCTGCAAAAAAAATTGTAAACCTTCGAAATTTTGAATACACACTCTAAGAATCCTGGGCCTAAGGATGGCAATGGATCGGGTTTGGATCGGGTTAAACAATCTCAAATCCATGTCCATGTCCATGAAGACAGTCTTTGTCTGCCCATGAAAAAATCCATGGGTGAAAAATTGTGTCCCATGTCCAAATCCGATGGATATCCATACCCATTGGATATCCATTGGGTCCTCTCGAGACATATAAATAAGACATAACACAATATTAACATAAACTCTTCCATTCTTCACCTCGTGGTAGGCTAGGCTTCACTTATGGTAAATCAACATCCACTAACAACCTAAGATCATTTAGTATTTTTCTAACAGATGAGAATGACGAGTCATTAAGGAGGTAAAAATAAGGGAAGGGGTGTTGGATATGTTACAGAGGGGATTGAATGTCAACTAAAAAAAGTTACGATGGGGATTGTGTAATTTCTTATGCATGTTTTAGATAAAAAAAGTGTAAAATTGTTGTGGGACATATGACCGTGGGGCAGGGATAGCAGATTTTCCCCCATTAAGTCATACTATCGGGTCGGGTTTGGGTATCATCTATGGGTACAAGATTATATTCATGCCCTATCCACAAACAATCGGGTCAGGTTTGGGTGTCGCCCATGAACACAAAAGTATATCCAAACCCTATCCATTCAGGTCGGATATCCATGGATATCCATATCCATGGATAAAATTGTCATCCTTATCTGGGCCCGCCCCTGATCGGATGGATGTAGTTGTTACTCCTAATTTAGATCAAACTCACGACCTACATGAGAGATAGGCCGGATGGATTTATTTCTTACTCCTAATTTAGATGAAACACGCGTGCCCGAAAGATCTTGTGTAACAATTATTTTCCCGCTGCTTCCCAATCCCATCACACATACTAATGTCTGTCTCTCGTTTCATACCCAGAAAGAGTTTCCAAGGTGTGGATCGATCTGCTTTTAGAAAGAAATATGAAGCGGGCGATGAAGCGTGCGTGCTAACTTCGAGTGATGCCGCTGCTGCTCTGTGGTCGATTTATCTGATTGTGTAAGCTGGGTCGGTGCAAGTGCGTGCCTGTGTACCCTTATACTACTGCTAGCGAGTGGCGTGACCCTTCACCCTATAAAACACGGCTAACCGAGCCGGCCTAGCTATCTAGCGAGTGAAATAACGTGGTGAACTGTTGGTTTCTGTTGCTTTGTGAAATTTGCTATAATACTCCCCATCAAAATGCATTTCGTTGTTTCTTTTTCTCTCCCCTTCTGCCTGAACCCACGTGATGATGATTTGCCCACACGTGTTTCCTCTCACCACAACTGAAGTAGATTGATCTTCAAGAAGCGTGCATGGTTTATCTAAATGCAGTTAGCTGCAGGCAGGATAGAATGCAGAAGACGACATCCGCACATTGTTCCAATTTGTACCTTGTGCAGACCTTAGAGAAAGTGAGTGGCATAACTAGACTACTTTAATTCGCAGATGGACTACTTTCATTCCCGCCATCCAACCCTATCCATCAAAATATCTGAACACATTTCAAACAAAATTTAAACAAACCAAATAAATTTCATGCAAACCGGATAAATTTCATAAATATTCGTTTTTTATGTAGCACACGAGTTCCAAGCTTAGGGCTTGTTTGAGACCGCTCCGCTTCACGAAAATCAGTTTTGTTTCACTAAATTCACTTTGGAGCAGTTTCATCCAGAAGTTGTAGCACTACCCAAGAGAATGTTTGGCTTCCATCTAGCTTCAGCTTCAAGAATAGAAAATTTGGTGAAAATGATCTATTTGATTGGTTGAGGGGGGAGAAACGAAGGGGTATCCACTTACTGGTGGCAGTGGTGGGTAATTTCCACCCAACTCCAGCTTCTAGAGTTTTTTTAAGCACCCCCTAAAGAGCTTCATAAAAAATTAGGAGTTGTATCCCAGATTCTAGTTTTTTTGTGAAACGGCACATCGTGGAGTTACCCCGTTTGGCTTTTGTTTTCTAGAGAGGAGCTGAATTTTAAAGAGCGGAGCAGTCCCAAACAGGCTCTTAATCTACGGTTCACCGGATATGGGCGTTTGTGTCCCACCTCCTACGCTTCGCGGGAGGTGTGCATGTCTGTGTCTCACATCCTACGGTTCGTCGGAGCCCGCCGCCTAGTCGAGGACGTTGCCGGTGGAGGTGAGGTCGATAATCTACCCCGACGGCCCTTTTTCGATAAAGAGAATATATTAATATCATGAAAATATCAATTACACCCAGCCTCTACACAAACAAGATGTTGAAAGACCATTAAGGATGCACACAACCAAGAGAAAGAAAGAAAACGAGAAAACAAAGCCCCCGTCATGGTAATGAAACACTCGCAACAGCAACACTCTGACCATCACCGCAAACAACACGCGGACCACAAAAGAGATCCTCCAAATACCACACCTCCAAGAAGGAAACAATACACAAGTATTATCGTAGCATGATCAAAGATCGTGAGTTTTCACCCTGGAGCGAGTCCGAATTCACAAAATAATGCCTTCTGCAAGGCCATTGCTAGGCACAACCAATGAAGACCAGACCTTGGAGTTCATCCTCGAAATTGTGATTCCGTACTCAAGGAGCACCACCAAAAATGCAGGCCACATGTCGTGTCTCCCCCTCTTCTAAGGCCGCTGCTACAAGGCGCCAACACCCGACACACAGGAAACCTATGGTGCCATTCTTCACTGCCACCAATACCCCGATCCACCATTACAAACCTCTGATCGCAGCCACCATGACTTTCTCCACCTCTATCAATTCCTTGGAAATCTATATTTAGACATGTCCAATGGCACCGACAAGAAAGTGAAGCTTCGTGCTATACTCTCAGGAAGCCTCACTCACCGAAGATAAGGGAGCTCATGATAGGTTCGATTCCGATCTAGATACCCAGTAGCTCAATGCACCAATCAACGGACATATCCTATAGGAAGACCGGAACTCATCGGTGTACCAATCGAGGTGCTAGCATGAAGTAGATCGATGACTTGGCACTCGAAGAATTGCAAGGCCAAACCACCTTTATTCAGGCCGAGCCAGCAGCCCCCACGCCACCGGCCGGCTGTAGAGAAGACGAACACCACCGACACACTGATCTTCCAGCGTTGATGGAGATAGCATACGGCTGACACCCATTGGTCGCAATTAGGAACCAAATATGATCGTGCAGCCACCTCCTGAGGGTCCGTCCGATGCGCACAGCAGCCACAACCCATCAACCCGGACGACCCTGCCTCCTAGTAATTACGTGTTAGCACGATAAAAGAGTCGCTGGCGATGGTGGACGCAACATCTTCATCCGCAATCACTTGTGTTGCCTATGTGTCTGCCTCCGTTGAGATCGTGTTGTAGCTGGCGTGCTCTTCCGCGCTGAGGGTGCAGAGCCACTACGTGTGCCGGTCGACGTGAGCGCTACACGTGACTAGAAGAGCGCCCGTTGCTGCTCAATGAAAGTCGACTTCTCCCCAACCATGGTCGCCACAGCCTCCTTGCTCCCTCGCCTGCTCGTATATTTGTTCCCAAGGAGGTCGAGCTTGAATCGTTTGTCGTCCTATGTTGTTCGAGACACCGACACCAGCAACGCCGGCTGCGCCTCCGGTATGACGGTGTTGAAGTACGCCTACACCTGCTCCATGGTGAAGTTGGCAAGGAATAGAGCGGCAGCAGGCCCCACCTCGTTGCCGGATGCCTCCTCTATCGCTGGGTCATCGCCGCTCACCTATGGCAAGCTTGCTGACAGTCCTGCCTCTTTTTGTCGCGCACGACGAGCTTGCCAACCGGCCGCAAGGCGGACCAACTCGAGCTTCTGTTACGTCAAGAAGCTCTCCCACAATGTGCTAGTGCTCACCATCATTAGGTTGGAGGTACATGGAGTATGAAGGAAAGACGAGGTGGTTGTGCCGATAGTATCAGATGTGCCATGTTTAAATAGTGGGAGCCGGGCAGGCCAAGTGGCGGGTAGTTTGAATCTGGGTGCGAAAGTGACTTTCTTAGCCATCATGCTTGTTTAATGTTGATAGGTGGACGGACGGGCAGCCAGCTTCATTGCGGTAGAAAGACACCCACGTCGCTCCGGCATTGAACATGCTTGGAGAACCAGTGGACGCGGCACTCTTGGTCGCCGTGGTGCTTCAATGCCGGCTCCAATGACAGTTCACATTTGAACAGGGCCGTCATGAATACGAAAAAGGCAGCGGAGGTGAGACCGCATGAGAGAGGGCACAGGTGCAGCAGATTGTTTTGAGTGGGACCGCATTGTCGGATGCATACGTGGCGGCAGTCCGGACTCCCTCAAACTTCCAGCTGGTTTGATCCGTATTGTGGGAACTAGGACGGACGCGGTCATGGACAACCATAGGTCTACATTGGTGGCAAACTAAATATATATTTTTTCGAAAAGGGGGACTCCCCGGCCTCTGCATCAGAACGATGCATACGGCCACATTTATTAAAAATAAAATGAGGTTCAACAAGGTCTTAAAATCTGGAAACAAAAAAGAGCGGCTAGCTCACACAGAGCCTCAACGCCGAAAACAAAATGCCCAAGAAGCCACAACCGGCCGGCAAAATAGAAGATAGGTAAACTAATCGCCTATCCTATTACATGACCGTCATCCAAACCGGTTGAAGATATCCCGCACTACCATCTCCCACCGGACAGATCCAGTAACCAAACGCTCTCTGGCCTCCGTCAGAGTGAGTAAGGACCACATACGGATCAGCGCAGTAGCCCAGAATAAAACCTGCAAAAAATGAATAGTTGTTGTTCTGTTAAAAGCCAAATCATTTATGCAGTTCCAAATTGCCCATAACAACGCACATACTCCTACACGAATGTGTCTAGCTGTTTCGGACTCTATCCCAACAAGCCACGTCCCGAATAACGTGTTGACCGAAGTCGGAGGAGTAATGTTAAAGGCAATTTGCACAGAGCGCCACAAAACTTTTGCCAACGGGCAGTCAAAAAAGAGGTGCTTGATAGTCTCGTCTCGATCACAGAAACTACACCTAGTAGAACCTGTCCAGTTGCGCTTAACCAAATTATCCTTTGTTAAAATTACTTGTTTATGGACGAACCACATAAACACTTTAATCTTCAAAGGAACCTTGACTTTCCAAACATGTTTGGAACTAGGAATGACACTAGAGTTGATATCGATATACATCGATTTGACTGTGAACTCCCCTGATCTAGTAAGCTTCCAACACAACTGATCGGGCTGAGGAGCTAACTGAACCTCCATCAGTCTACGCACCAAGTGAAGCCATGCTTCCCATTGTTCGCCCACAAGCACCCTCCTAAACTAAATATTGAGGGGAATTGACTACATAACCGTGGAAACAAGAGCCTCCCGACGCTGAACAATACGATAAAGGGACGGATACTGGATCACCAAAGGCGCATCACCAAGCCACATATCCTCCCAGAAGCGAGTGGTGTTGCCATTTCCGACAATAAACTTAGTTCTATTAAAGAAGGTAGCTTTGATTCTCATAAGCCCCTTCCAGAACGGCGAATCAGTTGGTCTTAGTGTGACCTGGGATAGGGTCTTGGACTGCAGATATATACTACGTAGAATCTGCGCCCATGTTGCCTCCGTCTCAAATGACAACTTATACAACCACTTACTGAGAAGACATCTGTTCTTGACTTCAAGATTCTCAATACCAAGGCCCCCCTGGTCCTTTGGTCGACAGATGATATCCCATTTGGCGAGTCGGTATTTCCTCTTAAGTTCATCACTCTGCCAGAAGAATCGGGATCGATAGAAGTCCATCCTTTTCCTAACCCCAACTAGGACCTCAAAGAAGGATAGGAGAAACATAGGCATACTCGTGAGCACCGAATTAATAAAAATCAATCGGCCTCCATAAGACATGAGTTTTCCTTTCCAGCAACTCAGTTTCTTCTCAAACCGATCCTCAATGCACTTCCACTCTCTGTTTGTTAGCTTACGATGGTGAATGGGAATACCTAGATACGTAAAAGGCAAAGCCCCCAATTCACATCCAAACAATTATCTATAAGCCTCTTGTTCGTCTTTGGCTCTACCAAAGCAGAACAACTCGCTTTTATGAAAATTAATCTTCAATCCAGTCAATTGTTCAAATAAGCATAACACCAACTTCATATTTCTCGCTTTTGCCAAATCGTGTTCCATAAAGATGATTGTATCATCAGCGTATTGCAGGATGGACACACCACCATCAACTAGATGAGGCACCAAGCCACCCACCTGACCGGCCTCCTTTGCCCTCCCTATCAGGATCGCCAACATATCAACCACAATATTGAACAAGATTGGAGACATAGGATCACCTTGTCTCAGGCCCTTGTGTGTCTGGAAATAATGACCTATATCGTCATTCACTTTAATTCCAACACTCCCTTTTTGCGTGAACGATTCCAGCTGGTGTCGCCAAGCTTCATCAAATCCCTTCATGCGTAAGGCCTGTTGAAGGAACGACCATTTGACTTTATCATACGCCTTCTCGAAACCCACCTTGAAAATAACTCCGTCAAGTTTTCTCGTGTGAATCTCATGGAGCGTTTCATGAAGGACCACAACCCCTTCCAGGATGTTCCTGTCCGGCATGAAAGCAGTTTGAGTAGGCTGCACCACAGCATGCGCAATCTGTGTGAGCCTAATCGTCCCGACCTTGGTAAAAATTTTGAAACTGACATTCAGAAGACAGATAGGCCTGAATTGCTCGATTCTCACGGCCTCTGTTTTCTTAGGAAGCAGGGTTATTGTTCCCAAATTTAGCTGAAAAGCTGCAATTGTCCTGAGAACAAATCATGAAACATCGGCAACAGGTCCCCTTTAATAATATGCCAGCACTTCTTATAAAACTCAGCCGGGAAACCATCCGGGTCGGGGGCCTTATTATTTTTCATCTGTGAGATAGCCTCGAACACCTCCTTTTCCGAAAAAGGAGCGGTTAAAATATCATTCTCGATAGCAGTAAGTTGAGGTACATCTTCAACCCTAGACTCATCCAGAGACACACAGTTCTCCTCTGGTGGTCCAAACAATTGTTTGTAGTACTCAGTAATGTATAGCTTTAGGTTCTCCTGGCCGATAATCATACCCTCATCTTGTTCAAGCTGAAAGATTCTCTTCCTGTGTTTGCCATTGGCTATCATGTGGAAGAATTGAGTGTTCGCGTCCCCCTGGACCACTCTTCGTACCTTGGCCCGCAATGCCCACTTTAATTCTTCTTCACGAAGGAGTTCTTTCAGCCTCATCTCAGCGTCAAGCTTGGTATGAAGCTCGGCGGCTGGCAGAACCGTGGTTTCTGCTTTTACATCTAAGGACTGAATAAGGGCAAGGAGCCGTTCCTTTTCAACTTTATAAATCCCACTAAGATGTTTAGCCCACCCACGTAGGAAACTTCTCAGGTGCCTAATCTTATTCTGCACTCAAGCGCATTCCTACCGCCTGCATCCTTAGCTCACTCTCTGGCTACGAGATCCAGGAAGCCTTCTCTTTCAAACCACGCAAGCTCGAACGAGAACAAATTCGTGTTGCCCGGGTATGTAGCCCCACCAGAGTCAAGAAATAGAGGCGTGTGATCATAAATACCACGAGAGAGAGCCTGAACTGTTACAAAGGGAAACTTATGTTCCCATTCGACACTTGCGAGTACATGGACAGCTCGGTCTGAACGTATGTAAGTGTTTTGAGGGCCCACGTTGGAGATGCCCCAAAGAGTTTAGGGTTTTCTACATTGAGCGGACCAGATAGGTCTGAGAATAGTGATGCACGTGAGAACTTATGTTTACTTTGACTACCTCATGGTTTTAAATGTTATACGAAAATATTCCAGCCATTGTTGAATATTTTGTTTTTTTACTTCGCCTAGTTGACCAAAATTTCCACATGAATTTGATTGAGATAGAACCAAATAATTTGAACATAAAAAATAATAATTTAAAAGTTAACTGAATTCTGTGTACAACTAAATTACTGAAATATTTTATCCTAAAGGCAATTATTTCGGTATGCACCATAATTAATAAATTTTTCAAAATTTCACTAACTTTGTCACGGCCGTAAATTCATTCTTATCATGTCCCCTCTAAAAAAAAGTCATTCTTATCATGTGTTTTTCCTCCCCTTTCCTTCGTAACCTATTTTTATTATTCATAACCTTTTTATGTTATGCCTTCGGCCACTGAATGCACATATTTGCTGCCCTACTGGTACCGACTCGCTGGAAATCTTGGTGGGATAATTGTAGATGAATACACAAATAAAGTAGCTACACTTGAGGTCCATCATGTACTATCAATGTGTTTCCAACATCGTTGCGTTCAGTCTTAGTCTTGCCGGCAAGGCATGATTGGAAGAACCCGATTCGGAAGATTAGGACTCGCTACAAGCGCCACTCTTCATGACAGTTCTAGACATGGATCCGGAGACACTCGCTTCACGAGTCTCATCCAAAACACATGCATCCTCCCACCGATCCCTTCTCTAGAATGAAGACTCCATCGGCAATTTTGAGACCTTCCCTAGATAGACACAAGGTCTATGCACGAATAATGCAACCACATGTGTCACACTCCTTCCATGTTGCCTCATATTCCCATCTAACATATGGATATTATTGCCAACTCAACTTGCATTTATGCACCCAACATGCCCATCAGAGCGCTATTAGACTAATTATAATAGTGCTATGTAATGCAACTTCCATGGTTGCATTTGAGCTGAGAAAGCTTCCCCAATGAAGTTGTGCCAATATTTGCTGATTTTTCTGTGTGCTTTATCTGCTTCAAGAAAATGAAACACAAGCATGAGTGCGTTGTGATGGATATTGGTGAGTGAGTAGGTTATATGGTGATGCCACTTGATGTGCATTGCAATGTTGAGCATGTTGATGTACTACCTCTTTTCCTAAATATATGTCGTTGTGGGAGTTCAATTTGAACTGCCACTACAACATATATTTAGGAACAAAGGTAGTATATCTTTATCTTTATCTAATAATATAAGGGTGATTGCTTCTTCCCACCAAATTTTCGTCCCTAGCTTCGTCCGTCCGTCAAAATTCTTTACCTAATAATAAAAGGGTGATCGCTTCTTCCCACCAAATTTTCGTCCCTAGTTTCGTCCGCCGTCAAAATTTTCGTACATTGTTGTACTTTTACGTGAGTTGGACTTCTCCCTTAATCCATCCCGAGTTTAACAGATTTTTGTAAGACCCGTCGGCTGTTTGGACCTCAGCCCACCAAACTCAGTCCAGGCAAAACCATGCAGTCTGGCAGAGGTGGCAAAAATAACGCTACTGCAATTAGGAATCGATCTCCTGACCTCCTGTTCAATGTATAAGTAGGTGTCCAATTGACCAAGCTTATGATCTTTGATAATAAAAGAAAGGTCCGTCAGTATTAGATAGTCCCACCTCGCTTTCTTAAGAAAAATCTCACCAATTTAAATACATCTATGAGTTGATACCAATAAGCCATCCAGAAAATCAATAAGGAGTGTGTCTGCTTCTCCATGGTATGGAGAGGGAGGGTTTGAGAGAGCTTCATGGGAGGAAGGAATAGGAGAAGAAGAAAGGAATGGTCGCGCGTCCATGGATGGGAAGGAGTTCAGGCCAACAGAGCACGCTGAAGCGGCCGTGGACGCATCCATGGGAAGGAACAGGGAGGAGTTTGTGCCAACGAAGCACGCTGAAGTGGTGGTGGTGCCACTGCCACGGCTGCAGTCCGCCGGAACTGCAGTCGCTGCATTGAAGGGAGGGCAGAAAACAGATGGAGGCAGTTGTGGGACCGACGATGCATTAGGAGCCAGGAGGAGGGGTCGAATACAAGCGAGCTCGGCAACGTCCCATGGCTGCAACTCGGTCCAGCTCGGGAGAAAGCAGGGGAATGAGGTCTGTCGGGGATATACCCCGCGGCGTAACCCGGCCGGAAGTATAACCCTACTAGACTTGGCGACTCACCAAAGACCCGGCTGATACTTGGCGTTTCATTTGTAAGCCGCCTGGAGATTGGCCGCTCACTGGTAACCCGACGGGCAGGACAAACGGATGATAGGGCCCAAGGCCCAGAAGGACGGTTTATGTTAATGGAGGGCCGGTTTAAGAGGAAAGGCGTGAGGAATATTTGCCTTACAAGGAGTTAAGACCCGGACTTGTATCTAGTTTGTATTAGAAGGTAGACTAGTCCTAATCCTAATAGGACTCCACATGTAACCCGTTCCTCTAACTTATATAAGGAGGGGCAGGGCTTCCCAAAGAGGGAGAAGCAAGAAGAAACAATCTCTAGGGCTAGACACAAAGAGCCGGTTTACCGGCGACTCCCTCATGAGCATAATGAGACCTAGCCACAAACAATATGTAGGGCTATTACCAGATGATGTTTCCCGGGGCCCAAAGCCGTATAAATCCTTGTCTTGTGCGTTGATCCGCCTCGCGTCTCTCGATTCCGACCAACCCCTTCAAGCTACCGCATAGATGCGTTGGCGTCACGACTAAGTCCTCACATTAGGACATCTGCTGTGAAAATTCCACGACAGTTGGCGCCCACCGTGGGGCCTGCACACGGTGATGTTGAGTTCTTGACGGGATTTCATCTAGGGTTCGAGGAGTTCATGTTTGGCCGGTTGAAGAAGAGCCAACGTAAAGAAATCATATGGGATAACCCGGCCAAGGACGACCTTGGACGAGAGCTGATTAGGTTTAAGAGGAAAGGCGAGATTTTTTCAGCTACCGCTAAACAGAAGCAGTAACACCGAGCCGAGATCAAACAAGATTTTTACTGCTACCGCTAAGCAGAAGCAATAACACCGAGCCGTACTAGAGTTGGATTCGGTCCCACGCCCGTATTGAGTACTCAAGCAGGATGATACATACGAGATTGATAAAAAAAAGGGCGGGCGCTTTGTCGCGAGCGGTCGGCTAAAACAGATTGATTTGACAGCCGACAAGAGGCTTGGATCTGAATAGAATAAATAGCAATTATTTCAGCCATGTCCAGTGGTTGTATGAGGACAGCGACAACAAAAAGTAATGAGCGGCGGCAGTGAATCTGCTATAATTGTTGTGGCCTACGACAAAAAATAAGTTGTAGGAGCAGATGCCCAAGGCATCTGAGGCTGGTCGTAATGGTAGTATCATAGCTAGTATCATACATGCAACTAGGCAATTTTAATGAGGTATCATAGCATTAAATAAAGAAAGAGAGGATGGAATATCATATCATGATACAATATCATAATAAATGATATGCTACTTTGTGTCATGCATGGCAATAAATAGAGTACTACATGATACTAATATATGATACTATGCATTAGGGAGATAGTATCATACACTAGTATCATATGCATGGTACTAGCATATGATACTCCCCATTACAACCAGCCTGAAAAAGAAAAAAGAAAAAAATGTTCGGGGCGTGTGTCCGCTAGTTCCTTTTGATGGTGCACGTACATTAAGGAAAGTCAAACCAATCAAAAGGAGTACTAGTATTCATTACTACTTGGAAAGCTAGTACATACACGGATTCTGAGATGATTTATACAAGAAAAATGATCCGTCAGAGGAAGATGATAAGACTAGTCACAATGGGTAGTAACATAGAGTAATAACATGGGCATGTTACTACTCTATGTTACTACCTCTATAGTGAGGAGTAACATATGTGTGGTAACATACAACACTTCATTTATTATGCTATAGACTCATCTTGCCTTGATATATGTGATGTTACTCATACTAGTAGCAACTAGCTATGTTACTATATGCATCTCTTTATTTATTTATTGCTTGCCACATCATCTACTTTATCTAGAAATGTGTGATGTTACTATCTATATTACTCCCACTGTGGGTAGTCTAATGGGAAGCTGGCACCTTTGAGACGCCACGGCTGCACTCCGTGGCTATCTATGATCAAACCGGACCGAATTAGTCACCTATTGAGCCGCCTCTCGCCAGCGTGTCGAGCTACTGCCGCGGCCGCATCGTTGAATCCGAACAGATGATCAATTCTTGATGCAGTCGTTTGTCATCAAGGCTGACAGGAATTGTGCTACGCTGTCGTCGCTGGAGCCTTGCCACTTTGGCCAAATTGCTATCAACATCCGAAAAAATACTAGGTGCTTTTTATCCTATTTTAAGCACGTATTAATTCATCCGAGCAAAAATACTTTGCCCAGCTGTGTTTTATATATGCAGGAGAATTATTCGTCATAAGGTGGCATTATACCGCGGAGATGGAGGCGCGCCAACATCATTCAGGCACGAGTGGTAGTCCTTATTCAATGGACTCCTGCACCGGCTTACAACGCCGTGGCCGGTTCACGTGTCCGCACCGGCCTACAATGCGGAGGACAACTTGCTCGTCCGCACCGGCTTACAACGCCGCAGCCCGTTCGTTCCTTTGCTCCCGTGTCCGACTCGCCCGTGGTGATCATCAAAATTTCTGGCCTCACATATCAAGGTGAAATCTGTCCAATCAATTTTTATTGATACATTTTTTATTCTTTAAAAGAACAAATTACTCCAGCTTGCGACATTACTTATGCATGAGCAATTGTTCATCGCAAAAGCTATGGTCGTGTCATGGATGTATAGCTCGCACCACCATTATACTTCGCTAGCATCTGACCACACCATCAAGCTTGGTGAATATATCTGCAAGCCGCCATTCTGCAGACCAGTTTACATTAACAAGATGTGGTTAACTCGCCCGTCCGCACCGGCTTACAATGCCGCGACTGACTCATCTGTCAGAGCCGCCTCTGATGCTGCGGTCATCTTTGTCGTCCGTCTCTCGCGGCCTGGTCTATATCAACACACCGGGCCACACCTGTCTGCATGAGCTGTTTATTGAGTATGAGCAAGTCACAGCTTGGGTAGCCCGGATGTTCTTTGAACAAAATGGAGGCAAATTATCATATACTATCAACCGCCGTCTGCACTGGATGGCCCAATGGGCAGGCGCACAAGTCGCCGTCACTACAGTTTGGTTAACTTCAAATAGCCAGTTGGAAGGAATCATTGGCCGAATTGCTGACACGGCTCATACGGGATCATTTATAAACCGCCGCAGTCACCTCAACCTTCTGTGGATTCACATCGTGCTATCAAACACCAATGATATACAATTTATGCCGGTTTATATCACGGTCAAAATATGGAGAATCTCAAGCCAACTTCTCGAGTCTCCTTGAGACTCGGGGGCTACAATGATATGACTCAGCAAATGTTGCCGGTTTTCAGTTAAATCAAGAACCCCATGACGTTGGAGGGAAAAATAACCCGGTCCCGGAGGCTACTACCATATTGATGAAAATTTAAAGGCTGTCAGAAAAATTCCGGTTCAAAATGAAGAATGCCGGTTTAAAATCCGGTTCAAGGGAAATCTGTTCTCCCACAAAGCTCTGAAGCTCTCAAATCCGGTTTAAGAATATCCGGTTCAAAAAGAATTAATCTCTCGCAAGTTTGAGTTTAAAGGTCGTCAGAAAATTTCCGGCTAAAAATGAAGATTCCGGTTTAAAATCCGGTTCAAGGGAAAGATGTCTCCCATAAAGCTTTGAAGCTCTCAATATCCGGTTTAACATCCGGTTCAAGAAGAAATATCTCTTGCAAAGTTCGAGTTTTCAGAAAAGTCAAAAGGTGCCAAAGAGAGTGTTGCAAAAGCACAACTCAAACATAGGCACCCATTGAGCACAGCTCAAAATATTGCTCGGGGGCTCTTTGCTTTTACAAGAACAAAGAGTCTATAACCTTATAATAGGCTATAAAAGCCAGGCTTGGAAGCCAGGTGTATTCACCTAAAACTCCGGGTTATCCTGCCTTTTTAAGTAAGCCACTCCGCCCAGGTAATCATGGTAAGAACCGTCGAACGTTTGACAAGTCAATCTTATAAAGACCCTGAACTTGTCATAGTTAAAATGATGATTGGTTAATGTGAGGTACATATTATAAGGCTTTGCAAAATGGTTTAACTCAGTGGCCTGGCAGCCCATGAAAAGCCTCGCCTTTTTGCATGTTTTCTTCTGAAATCTTTCTTTTGGCAGTTTATTTTGATGAGGTTTATATTACTCCGGTGTTTACTGACCCGGTCTGGCTTTCGACTATAAGTCGCCAGTATGATTATAAATCACCGGTGTTTATTAACCCGACCTGGCTTTGGACTATAAGTCGCTAGTATGAAGATAAATTATCCGGTGTTTATTAACTCGGCCTGCCTTGGGACTATAAGTCGCCAACATATATTTGGATTGCGCCATTGGAATCATGCGCTCATAAATCACTGGATTATATTATTCAAATCTTCAAATAGCCAACATGGCTAGATTTTTATTATGGTTATCAATAACCAGTATTATGATTAAGGTTTTCAAAGTCACTTTAGCGCAATGGCTATTATATTATCAATGGATATGATTTATTCTACAATTGAAGGAATAGTCCCGAGTCGCTGCAGGCTTACGACCCGGCACTTGGGGGCTACATTATTCAAGTTGAGATTACATCAAATATGCAAGTCTCATGTCGCTGCAAGCATGCACCATGACACTTGGGGGATAATGCAAAGTCATTTTTTGCTCACCTTATTGAAGAACCGACTCATCACATTGTAATGAGCCGGCCCTTGGGGGCTACCAAGTGCTCCTGTCAAAAATTCAAGGTACACAATCCTTAATCCATTTATTGAAGGATTTATTGCTCAGTTGGTAGAGGACAAGACTCTTAACCTTGTGGACGTGGGTTCAAGCCCCATGGTGGGGTAATATCATATGATGTTCTTTTCAATGAAGTATATATAAAGTCCCAAGCTCAATATTATCTTACTGAGCCGGCCCTTGGGGGCTACACGTTGCTATTCAAGTCTACATGATCATATCTATAGAGTCCCTGCTCATTAGTGCATAATGACCCAGCCCTTGGGGCCTACATTGGTTAAAGTTTTTATGAGCATAAGACAATTACAAGTCCCAGGTTGCTGCAAGCATGACAACCCGACACTTGGGGGCTACATATGAGGAATACTCAGTTCTGACTAGTGATTGAGACGAACAAATTGGATTTCTTCAAAGTTGCAACATTTATATTGAAGAAAGTCTTAAGCTATCACTATGTTCTCCTCTTAAGACTTGGGGGCTACAGGCAATATGCATATAAGGAAAATATTTTCAAATTCTCAGTTTTGAGCAAACTAGATTGACCCGGCGTCACCAATCATTATGACCCGGTGTCTGCAACAATCATAACCCGGTGTCATCAATAATTATGACCCGACGACGGCAACAATTGTGACTCGGTGCCATCAATATTTACAAACCGGCAATTTTTGTAATATTAAACCGGCAAATTTTACATCTTCAAACCGGCTGAATATCAGATGAGTATTTCAAGACCAATATTTCTTAAGCCGGCGCTTTGGAAGCGGACTCAAGTGGATTATTCTTCACAACTTTTCTCTATGAGAAACCAACGTCAGTAATTTGAGTATGAAGCTGGTTTATTGACCCGGATTTTTTAGGAGGAGGAAATGACAAGGACTTAAGGATGATCAAGTGCCGACTTACAATAATATCTAACCCGGAGCACAACCTGTCAAATTTGTTCTTGAGTTATTTTGCAGGATCAGTTTAATATGGATAAATCCAAATTAAACTGGGGGCTAATGTCAGGGATATACCCCACGGTGTAACCCGGTCGGAAGTATAACCCGGCTGGACTTGGCGACTCACCAAAGACCCGGCTGATACTTGGCGTTTCATTTGTAAGCCGCCCGGAGATTGGCCGCTCACTAGTAACCCGGCGGGCAGGACAGACGAATGATAAGGTCCAAGGCCCAGAAGGCCGGTTTATGTTAATGGTGGGCCGATTTAAGAGGAAAGGCGTGAGCAATATTTACCTTTCAAGAAGTTAAGACCCGGACTTGTATCCGACTTGTATTAAAAGGTAGATTAGTCCTAATCCTAATAAGACTACACATGTAACCCGCCCCTCTAACTTATATAAGGAGGGGCAGGGCTCCCCAAAGAGGGAGAAGCAAGAAGAAACAATCTCTAGGGCTAGACACAAAGAGCCAGTTTACCGGCGACTCCCTCATGAGCATAATGAGACCTAGCCACAAACAGCATGTAGGGCTATTACCGGATGATGTTTCCCGTGGCCCGAAGCTGTCTAAATCCTTGTCTTGTGCGTTGATCCGCCTCACGTCTCTTGATTCCGACCAACCCCTTCAAGCTACCGCATAGATGTGTTGGCCTCACGACTAAGTCCTCACACTAGGACATCTGCCGTGACAATTCCACGAGCATCGGACGACGGCAGCGATCGATCCACTATGTCCGTCGCTTCATCTCCTAGGTAAACTTTTTTGTGGGCTGCTGTGTCGGGCAAACGGGCCTTTGGCCTGATAGGAATGAGGTGGAAAGGCTCACAAAAAGAAAGGAAAAGAAAGAGGGTAAAACCAGCCGCATATTATAATAAGCTTTTGAGCTGCAATATTAGTTAGATAAAAATGTGTGTACATGCGGAGACGTGCAGTGCTGATATTTTTTTTGTTTGATCAGGCCGACTCCTCTTATTAATATTTGTCTAGGTAACTCCAGTATATAGATCACAATGATTGTAGTGTATCCGTAAACTCAGGTTTTTTCTGGTATTTTGCATACACTTCATTGCTAATTTAACCGGATTTATTTTCTAACCATAGCAACAGTGCTCAATTGTTTCTATAAATGGTTTTGAACCAGAGAAGCCGAAGTAGGTACGATGCGTGTTCTAAACTTTTGCATTGAGATTCAGACAATACCATGGTTGAGATTGCTAAGTGATATATTCATGTATGATGTTTCCAAAAATATATAAGAGGCTATGGAAAAATGTAAGGTTGTCAAGGACGGGAATACATACACTCTTTGCCAAACTAGCGTAACGAAGTACCTTTGATCCATAGTTTTTTTTCATCGGACTTTTGTCTAGCATTGGCCATGACTAAAGTAGATTCATGTTGCTTGAGTGACAAGAGAGTTTAGGGTGGTCAAGGTGCCAAGGTTTAATTTGGAAATGAGAAAGTTGCAATCGGTTGAATTTCTTTCTTCATAGCAATGCATGGACATTCAACTACGTATCTCTTTATGTAGACAAATACATGTATTGTGCATGTAGATACTTTAACAAATGAATAATTAAGTTTTT